>NC_136518.1:68054826-68092326 GCF_053919585.1 Euprymna scolopes
TTATTTTTAAAGACTATAGTAAAAACATTTTGTTTAACAATTTTCATGCCTTGGATGAAATGCTTTTCGAACTTGTAATACTCGAGAGGCGATGCTATTACTGATATCCAATAAGGTTTTTATACAATATACTGTGCAATATATAGGCTGCTACTAAGGATGTATTTGCGTGTGAATTACTTGTTTTTATGATATTGATTACCATCGTAAACAAACATTTATCTCAGAAACAATCTTCACAAATGAGGTTTGATTTATTTTATTCACCAAATGTTTTAAAACAATAAAATGAAAAATATTTTAAGCGTTTGAGATATCCCTATATGCATCCATGCATCTGTAGTAGAGGCTTTGTCGGTCGGTTGGGTAATCGGTCATGCTTACTTTTGAAAGATGTATATTCTCGCTCCGTCACGCTTAAGTTTGAAACAGTATTGTCCTTTTCTGTAACGGGTAAAGTTTCAAATATTATTTTCTTGGTCGGTCGCGCTTAAGTTTGAAATGTCACTGTGCTGTTTAAACCGTGTATCATTTATTTGCTGGCCTGTAATGCTTACAGAAAATGAAACGTTATCTGTCTCATACTTATTCTTTTCTGTCATATTTAGGTTTAAATACGGCAGAATCACATTGACGCACAGGTTCTCGTTAGATTACCAACGTTAAGCAACGTTGCGTCCGGCCAGTACTAAAATAGATGACAATTTGGGAATACTCTAATCTTTATGTACTCTCCGCTTATCTCGATTTTTTTTCAGTGATATAAAAAAAAAAAAAAATAGAATGTCAGACTAAAAGAAATAAGATATTAAAAAATATTAGCTGATGTTTACCAAGTAAGTTACACTATTTAAAACTAGCATTTCTGCCCGGATGTTTGGAGGCGTATATTGAGCAAACAAAAAAAAAGCGGTCTATTTTTTAAAAACGTTTGCCCCTATTATGACCCCTTAACATTTATTGTTCTAGGCTCAAATCAAGTTATTGAGTTAGATCCATGTACAAGGAGCCTATATCGAAAATTTCAAATATTTATACCCAAAATTGGCGAAGGAGTTTTCTAGAGTTTTCAAAGGTCAAATCATTGAACTTTTACCCCTTAACAGCCAAATCTCTGGATTACAAAGACTGTAGACTGAAAATTGACAGAGTCATTGCGTAGGGAAATGTACACACACACAGACACACAGATACACAGACGCGTTCACTTTTATAGATATATAGATATAGATATATAACATCCTAAAATAAACAATGTATTAGTGAATATATATATATATATATATATATATATATATATATATATATATACAATCTGATGAGCAAAATAATATAGGATTTTCTGCGTCTAGTGACGATTAAAAATGAAATGCCACTTACATCACTAAACGCGCATGTTGAATAGATGTATCTTCAAATAACTTTTTACGGACATTTTCGATTGGGTTGACGCGGGGTCCAATTTTGTTTATTTGTAAATTTCTGATAAAATCTTTATAATTGTTTGGCTATTATTTTTTTCTGTCTAATTACAACTGTCACATGAGATAGTGGTGCCCTGCTAACTCATATTTATTAGCGTTCTAGTTTTACGGGCATTTTTTTTAGCAACTCGGAGGATGATTTAGTATTGCCCGGTACTGGATAAGAATCATCTAAAAGCCAACCTTACACTAATAACCTCGTGCATGTGATCGCTGGAGAAAGTGTCAGGAGCAACGGAGGATGGATGGCCTGCGAAGAGATTGGCAACAGCAACAGCCGAAAAAGTGGCATATGCAAATTGGAAAGTGTGCGCGAAAAGAGAAAGGTAAGAAAGGAGAAAAAAGATCACCACGTTGTCGGCAGAAGAAAAGTGGGCGTCAAAGAGAATGGACGTATGTAGTCTAAGACGAGAATGATCTGGGTGGGCCCTGCTTGCGGTCGGAAGAAAGAGAAAAGCGAACCAGGTAAAAATGAACAGGTGTCAGTGAGAGACTTTTTAAGCGGTGCTGTAACAGAAATACGTGGTAAAAAAAGAAAAAATGCCGAGTCGCTATTTTTTTTAAATTTAGTTTTATTGGTATGTTTGTTCATGCGATGAGCGTGCCATCAACGTTATAAGCAACTTTTTTGTCTTCTTACTATTTAATTAAAAAAAAAATAAAGCAAACCTTGCAGCGGATCGAAGGGTAAACGGAGAAAAAAATCAAGTAAAAAAAAGACGTCAATAAATTTATATCTATTTTGACGCTTCCAGTAATCTAATCAGTATTTTAATCCTCTGGCCTTCATCAGGTGGTAGCCGCGACGGTGCATGAGCTTCGAACCTCCCAACTGAATCCTCAGCAATTACTGCCTTCCGTAGTTGTTGTCAGCTCACCATGTTTTGGGCAAGTCAGCCTCTGGCCGGCTTTCGGTAGGATTAGAAAAGACAAAAGTGAAAACCTGACATTTTTACACCTGGTAGCCGTTATCATCCGCAATAACATATTAAAAGTTGAATCATTTACAAAGGACAGAAAAAGAATTATAACAATTATTTATTTCTTTTCAAAAAAGGAACTTCCACAAGTAAGGGACAAAATTGAGAAAAACAATGTACACAGTATGCTCTGCCCATATTTTTTGATTTCCTCTAAAGAATAAGTCTAGCTTAGTCATTTGTAAACGTTGCATCAGCCGGCACCATGGCGAAACGCCAAAAACTTAATTACTCTGTGAGACAAGCTATTGTGAAGCTGCACAAAGAAAAGCACACCATTAGAGAGATTTTAGAGAAAGTGAAACGTCCCAAGAGTGCTGCAATCCTGCAATGATACTGGCAAAATAGTTAGTTGCTTTGAAAACCGGCAGACCTCGCAAAACTTTAACAAGAGAAGATCGAATAATGCAGCGTATATCATTGAAGTACCGTTTTAAGACTTGCACAGAAATTAAAAGGGTCAGGAATAGTACCTCATGTGTTAATGTGTCAAGGCAGACTGTTTCTAGGCAACCATAAGAAATACTGCTGGAGAGAACCAATTGTTTGTTTTAAGAATAAGACGAAAGTTGAGTTTGTTTTTTTAGCCAATTAAAAACGCCTCTAGTTAGGTTAGAAACTCGTATAAATGGGCAAATCTATAAAACCATTGTTCAAGATCATGTTGTGCCAATCATACAGAATGCAGCTTACGACAGGGCTACCTTTATGTAAGATAATGCCCCATGTCACAAGGCAAAGATGGTAATGATTTAACGTAACGAGCAAGATTCCGAAATTATGGATTGGCCTCCGCAAAGTCCTTAAATTCAATA
The DNA here is from genome assembly GCF_053919585.1 of Euprymna scolopes. Classification (NCBI taxonomy): domain Eukaryota; kingdom Metazoa; phylum Mollusca; class Cephalopoda; order Sepiida; family Sepiolidae; genus Euprymna; species Euprymna scolopes. The sequence goes on from NC_136518.1 coordinate 68,058,106, forward strand.
GAAAATCTTCGGAAGATTTTAGAAGTGAAAATTATGGAAAGAAATCCTACTAACACGGAGGATTGTGGGTGAAACTTCAAGAAGAATTGTCTATAGTTAGTATCGAGGATTGTAAAGAACTAATTCGATTTTGTAGTCGGAGATGTGCAGCTGTCATTGCGAGCAAGGGCTCGTTTACTAAATATTGATTGTACATGTTTTTTATTGTTTTATTTTGTGTATACATTGTTTTTCTCAATGCTGTCTTTTATTTTTAGACGTTCCTATTTTGCAAATGAATAAATAGTTATTATAATTTATTTTCTGTCCTTTGCAAATGTTTAAAATTTTAATGATATTATGGATGATAACGACTAACAGTTGTCAAAATTTCAGTTTTCAAAATTGTTATTGCTCACAATAATTATGTTTTAAATTTTGGTCCCTTAGTTTTGGACGCTAATGTATTAATATATATCTATATATCTATCTCTCTCTCTCTCTCTACATATATATATATATATATATATATATATATATATATATATATATATATATATATATATATATAAAAGTGAAAGTGTATGTTGATCTGTGTATCTGTGTATATGTGTGTCTGTGTGTCTGTGTACATTTCCCTACGCCATAACTCTGTCAATTTTTATTCTACAGACTCGAGATTTGATATACAGGTTACGGAGATTTGGGAACATCGATGTGATCAGTTTGTGGCCAGAAATTTAGCGATAAAGGGGTCAAAGTTCAACGATTTGACCTTTCAGAACTCTACCGAACTCCTCCGACAATTTGGGGTCTACGCACTTGAAATTTTAAATATAGGTTCCTTGGACATGGATCTAACTTAATAACTTGATTTGAGCACAAAACAATAAATTTTAAGGGTTCATAATAGGGGGCAAAGTGTTTAAAAATTGACCTCTGCGGTCTCTTTCAAATTACTCAGACAATTTCTTGTCTAAATATTTGAAATTTTACATAAAGGGTATTCAGAGATAGGACAAACTTTTTCCTCAGTTTGAGTCGAAATTTTTTAGTTACCAATATATAAATGTATGTATGTATGTCTGTTTGCATGTCTGCCTTAAACTTTAAATAGGGGCGACGGATTTTACCAAGATCATATCGTTTTAAAGTTCGATCTCTCATACGACAAATATCGAAACATTGGTAAAAATATTAATTTCTTCCCCTTCAACTAGGCAGTGTTCTACGGGGGGGCACTTTTTTCACCGATATTTTTTAAAGTATCCTCTCCTTTAGATTGTCTAACCTTCATTTTAAAAAATGTCGCTTCCGGTTTGACCGTGGACTTAACAGCATAAACGTTAGGTTTTACCTCGTTCTTTTCCTCCTTTGCGGTACGGGTTCGAGCCTGTCTTCCTACTACCACTTCTTTTTTTTTTTTGCTCAACATACACATCCAAACACCCGGGCAACCCCGGACGCCCATGCTAATATATATATATATATATATATATATATATATATATATGCATATATATATATATATATATATATATATTTATATGTGTGTTTGTGTGTGTATGAGTGTGCGCATACTCGGAAACCGCTTGTCGTTGCCTTGTCATAAACTACGTTTAAATATGATATTTAATTTATGCAAATGTCTTATTTATTATCATATAAGGGTAATCAGAGATTATATATATATATATATATAATTTATATATATATATATATATATATATATATATATATATATATAATGTGGACAGTCCGGCTCTGTTTATATATATATATACATATTTGTGTGTGTTTGTGTGTGATTTTTCAGGAACGGACTTAAAAGGAATCAAACGTATTTCGTAACCTTTTTCAATTTGAACATCTCTATTATCTTCCTCACCTTTAGATAAGTTTATCACGTTATATTAGCAGTGACCCCCAGCGTGTTTTCATTTTCGTGAGTATTGACCTCAATATTAAAAGGTAATTTTTCTTTTTTAAATTTACTATTATTTCTTTTACTTCTTGTGCAGATCACCCCCCCCAAAAAAAATGTAATATTCGCATTTAGTCAATTTCTTAATTAAAAGTAACATTTCATCTCATATTTTCTACGTGAGTTTTGCCATTGTGCATCTTACCCTCTGCCATTAAAAAGGTTACGATAGAAGCAGCATGTAAAGTACACCATTTTTGAATTGGAAATAACTCTTTTTCATCGAATTATTTGTGTACGATTTGAGTTTGAAGATATTCCTCGTGAGTATACTTGTATGTGGAATTCTGATATCTTCGGATTTGCTAAAACTTTTCCCATGCAATTTGAATGTCTTCTTTTATGACACTTTAGTTTCACACTGCGTATTGGTCTGTTGCGAATGTTTAAATTCGAAATGTACGTAATGATTTACATATGAAATTGTTTAACTTCGACAAATTTACGATTTTTCCGCGTCAATTTTCTCATTACATTACGTTAAGTGGTTGTCCTTTGTGTTGCATTTCCTTTTTTTCCTTTGAGTTTTATTTTGTACCATGTTTTAGTTGCAAATTATTGCGTTTTCAATGTGCAAAGTTGACAATTTCCCACCAGGCGCATTTTTTAGTCGTTAATTTTTCTCTCAGTATATTTCCATTCGAAAAAGTTTTTCTTTAATGTTTTTAGCAAGCATAGTGTTTTCTCACTAGAAAATGCATGGCAAATAATTCAACTTAAATAGGAAAAAAAAAAAAGGAAACGATAAAATAAACCCAAGAAATAGAAAGTCTAATAGAAATTTTCATATGAATTTGATAATTATTTGTCGAAACACTGAAAGCGTATCAGTTATTTTTCTACTTTGTTTTTTTCCGATATATTTAATTTATTGTACAATCAATACCCTTGTTATGTACGTAAATACAGTTATAAAAAGTTGAATATGTGTATATGTTTAACTATAATTAATAAAAACATTTAAATACTAAATTTACAAAATGGAAAGTGAAAAAAAAACACAGCGGGCCGGTTGCGCACATCTCTAAACAGAGCTAAATCGAGGAATAACTATGATTTAAAAATGATATAGAATTGAAACAAACAAAAAAAAAACGAAGAGGTTAATTTAAGCAGGTGACGAATCAAATAGAAACCACGTTGTCTTAAATAATTTCCTTTCTACTTACAAATAGGAGGTTGAAAGGACAATCTTTGGAGTGTCTACAATTTTCAAATAAAATCATTAATGATTTGTTGAAAGTGAAAATCAAGTAAACACTGGACCTGGATGTAGAAACAAGGCTATTTATGAGGTGTTCACATATGGCCGATCTGTACGTATCATTTAAAACGAATGATGGTGAAAACTTTGCATGACGAATTTTAGAATGTGTTGTTTTACGCAGAACTTCAATTTACACACACACACACACACACATATATATATATATATGTGTGTGTGTGTGTGTGTGTCTGCGTGTGTGCGTGTGTGTGTGTGCTTTACTCCTAAACTAGTAAAGCGATCATTATGAATTTTGATAATCAGCTGTAAAGTGTAAGACTTAGTGATGTAAGCTAAGTTTATTCTACTTCAGTTTTATGCAGAAAAAGGATAAAAAAAGAATATAAAAACGCTTCGTTTTAAGTAAAACTACCGGGACCCGAGGAAATGATACAGGGGATTAATTCAGATATAATATATTGATGTTGGCATTCTGTAAATATTCAGCGTAAATGGAGACGCTTTGAAATTATTGTGGTTATTATATTAAAACTGTAAAAGTATTTATCCAAGCAAGCAGGTACGCCCGGTGAAGCCAGGTCGTAAAATACGCTTAAATATGATATTATAATTATTGCAGATATTGTATATATTATAATAGAGTTAATGTTCTATCGATATTTATATATTATAAAGTTGCGATTTCAAAAAAAATATATATATAACCATATTACTTGGGTTGATCAGCTGAGTCGAAACCGAATCCTTAACTTATGAATATATAAATATAAATAATTTAGTTCCATCAGCAATAGTCGAAACTGAAACTAAAACTTAAAAATTAGTTTTTAAAATAGATTATTGGATTGCCATTAGCTATAATCGAAACAGAACGCAACTATTTATGAGGAATTCTTTGTAAAATTATTTATTAAAAAAAATAGATGACTTAAGTGCCATCAACTACAATCGAAACCGAAACCCAAACTTATGAAAAGTTCTTGGTGAACTTATTTATTACAAGAAAGGGAAGTACATAACAATAAAACGGCCCGGATGAAAGCATGGCAAATGAAATAACACACACGTTATCGTATTAATACACAGATAGTGCGAGTTAATAAACTGCAATAGATATTAATCAGTATTATTTAAATTTAATATTCTTTGAAGCATGTTCAAAGGTTTACAGAAAGGAATATGGACCCAGCCTCTTATAATAAATTGCAAACATTTCAAATATGCATTACGTTTGACACATAATAAATATTTTAACTACGCTGGCTGTTCATTTTTTAACACCTAGTTTTCTATTACAAACAGCTGCAACAATGGTCTCTTCAAGGACTATGGAATTCTTCTTTGCCCTGTATTAAGCAATGAATGTAACCCATGCTTGAAACGCATGTTTGAATGTTTGTATTGTTTTCTGATAAAAAATTTTTTTCAAAGACCCTAGACTTGATTTTTTGTGATGTGACAAAAATTTCACACCTATCGTAAAAATACCATCGTAGCCAAGGGGTAAGTAATAAAATTTTCGATTTATAATACTAAGAACAAAGATTAAATGTTTGATATCTCCGGAAATGAAAATCAAATAATTGATATGGATCCAAATTTGTTTGACTACATTTTCAAATCAATAAATCATTTATTATTTTCATGAGCTGAAACTTAGAAATTTCTTCTTCAGAGCAAGATTGTTTCCTCATTTGTATTGGTTTCCCCTTTTTCTCATTTCATTAGCATTTATCGTGTAGCAGTCGAGGTAGAAAATGCCCGGTAAAGTAAAGATCTGGTCTCTGTGTTGTGTTCGGTGGCACATGACTGGAAAAGAATTCTTCCGCGCTTACACACACACACACATATATATATATATATATGTATATATATATAACTACTTAATTTACTCACATAAAATTATTATACGAAAGTATAGATTTATGCGTAAACTTTAAGTATTTACTTCAAAAGTGCTCAATCCGTAGGTAGATCTAGTTAGTAATTTATAAAATATATATGGCGATTAAGCTACACTGAATATTCCGCATTTCATCCACTCTAGAACTCTTATGCCTGAAGAGTCCTAGAGTTGATTAAACGCGGAATATATTCAGTGTAGCTTAATCGCCATATATATTTTATAAATTACTAATATATATATATATATATATATATACGATCATATAGCACCTCATATATAATTATAAATAATTATTCCATACCTCCAGACACTAGTGTTTCTTTTTTCAGGAACCAGCAGTGCAAAAATTTACGATTGGCACTGATCGTGGGATGCGAACCTCGGCGTCTATGTATCCATTGGCAAAAAACTAACTACATGGTCACCGTCAATCATAACGCTATTTAAGGAAAATTCAAAATTTAAAAAAGTGCACACAGTATACAAGAAAGATCAACAGTGATAGAGCGATTAAACTGCCACACTTTGCACAAGAATAAATAGTTTACACTATATGAAATAGGATAGCAAACAGTATAATATTCGACACGGTACACACAATCAACATTTAGAAATCCCTAATCCAAAGATTGTCTTCTGCTCCTACGAGGGAAGATATAAAAATATTACTTATAGTAAAACCATGATCTTGCTGTTGAGCACATAAATTGGAACAGAAAAATATAAAGCGAATCATATTAGCATGAAAAATAACGAAAAACTTTATGAAAATGCAATACATAAGTGAAAGGATAGTTAGATGGAGTCCACGCACTTCCGGAAAATGAAAGAGTAAATAAGGTATCGTGCAAAAACTACAATTGTTAATATTATAATCAGCTCAATTCACAATTCGGTTTATTAAGTGTTCCTGTCTGGAGTGTGCATTCTATAAATATCAGTAATAATATATATATATATATATATATATATATATATATACTCGTTTTAAGTTTAATAAATTGCTAACATATTACACGTAACAAAGCACTATTTACTTACTAATATATATATATATATATATATATATATATGTCATCCACATACATTACTGTTTCGTTGTATCACAACTTATCGTGTTGACAGTCAGCAGCTCTAACTATTAGACCAAGAATTATGCCCGTAAATAGTTCTCCTCAAACGCCTATTAAATTAGCATTTGCCCATCGGGTAAAAAAATATATTAACAAAGTGCTCAACCCAAAGAGGGGGGGGCTATTAGCCATTCACATACTGTGCTGTATGTATATATATATATATATATATATATATATATATATTCACAAACCTTCATGGCAAACGCATAATCAACCGAATATCGTTTCACCCCCCTATTTGTAAGTCATCGTTCAATTTTCTTTGTTTTCCGCTGCTCATTCCACTAACACAGCAAAACAAAAATATCGCTTTTCCTCGCCAAAAAAAAAAACCCACTCCGACTCCTCTCCATTTCTTTTACTGTTGCCGCTAGTGTACACCATGATCTCGGTATCGTCGCCGTCTTTTCTGCTCTGACTTGCGTCCACTGTGACCTGCGTGCGTCAACTGTGACTTTCCTCCGGTTTAGGGTCTCCGTTTTCGTCCCACGGCTTTTGGACCGTGAATATATATATATATATATATATGTATCTGTGTGTCTCTCTCTGTATATATGTGTATATATATACATGCATATATATATATATATATATATATATATATATATATATTGATAATTTACTTGAAACGTTAATAAATTTGTATATACCAATCGTAATAGGTTAAAAAATCTTTACTAAAGTTTTTTTTTTAAATAAAGTTAGAAACAATTTAAACTCAATGAATGTTTCTTCATTAAAAAAATTATCGTGCAATGTAATAGCTTTCAAAGACCACGTTTCTTTTCAATTGCTAGTTTGTTTTTCACCCGGTAACCATTACAATATTGTTTCGTTCGTAAGTATCCAGTCGGCAAAATTATGCCTTTTCTGCAGTTTTATAATATCTTACCTATCAGATGTTCGCCTTGAAAATAGAAAAATATTTGTAAGTTAGTTTAAATAATTTTTATCTACGCTTCAAAGTGTACATCTGATTCATAAGTGACTAAAATTGCAGGAAATAAATTGTGGGCGTGTCCGAAACGAAACCATATTCTACTGATTACTCCTTGAAAAAAAATGACGTATCTAATTAGACAACGTTATCTTTTAAACTTTAAGAACATGATCATATATATATATATATATATATATATATACTAGCATCGGTGCCCGGCGTTGCCCGGTTGTTAGATGTGTGTGCTGAGCAAAAAAAAAAAGTGGTAGTAGGAAGGCAGGCTCGAACCCGTCGGTAAAGCCCGATTATTAGGACCGTTTAAAATATCCATACCAAGCTCTCTTCAGCCAATACTCATCTCTTATTTTTCATTTAGTTTGTGAAAGGGTTTATGTATTTTCTTCTTGAGATCTAGAGTTGCATCTAAAAAATTTACTCTATCTAAATTTGTATTCATGGTTATTTTAAAGCCTAGCTGCTTGATAAAATCAGCTACGTCTTTCCTAAGCCTGTCTAGTGCACGTCGATTGTAATCACATTATAGGCAAAGTCAGTCGTCCTTGTATAACCCTAAAATGGCCTGGGAAGAGAGCTTGATATGGATATATTAAACGGTCCTAATCATCAGGCTTGAAACCGACGGTACCAATGACTTGTCTCATCTAATAACATTCTGTACACTAAATACAAAATATAAATATGCTCTTATATTTTCCTTTTAATTGAGCACTCTGCTGGATTTCTTTTTCCCAGAAAAATAATCATAATATATGTATACATATATTTTCTTATAATATATACCAGTCCTTATTTATTATTTCAGTTGACCTTTACAATTCATTGTTGTGGTTTTGCGCTACGAAACAGATGCTGTCAAAAATTGTAAATGTAAACTGAATTAAAGGAATTAATTATAAGAATGGCAACATCATGAATTTTGGAATAGGTTCTTCGTCATTCATTTACTAATATATATATATATATATATATATATATATATATATATATATATATATATATAATCTGTTTTGTATACTTTTCAATCGGATTTTTGAAAACTTTCCGATCGGATAATATGCATCGTCACGCTGGCCTAATTTTGGAATACATTCTGTCTAAAGAACTTTTTTTGCGTTTTGAATCGGAGATGAAAGCGTAGGGTGGGGGAATATATGTATAAAAAAGGGGGTGGATTAATTATTAAATAGAAACTAGATTAAGCCCTAACAGATTATCTTTTTGTTTGCAAAAACACCTTCCGTTTTCTTGACTTCCATCTACCGTAAAACCTACATTCACTGGTCTTTACACACGTTGCGACCTTTTTTGCCCCACCAAACAAAAATATAATCTTATCAACACCCTTATCCATAGAGCTTGTATGATATGTTCAGATAACAAATTAAATGATGAAGTCAAATTTATTACCAAGACTCTTTGCAATAATGGTTTTCCATTCGAAATCGTGGAATCTACAATTAAAAATAAAATTTCTAATTTCAATAAAATTAAACAGGCATCTGTCGACAAATGCCCTATCTACTTACGCCCACCTTGGTTATGTAATATTAGTGAAAGATTTGCAAAGCAAATTTCTTCTGTCGCCCAACAATGTTACTTTGCATCAAATACCCGTGTTGTTTTATAAATAATCGTGTTTGCGCTTTGAATTTTAGTGCGGACTGGACGGCTGTTATTTTTCGATATTTATCGGCCGAAGGGTCGAGCGTAAAGACGATACCTATCTCATGAAAAATCAATCGTCTCTGTAGAAAAATTTAGGTAGACATAGCAAGTCGCACTCTCTTTACCATCTCAAAATTCTAGAAACTATATATATTAAGACTCTGAGACCTTCTCTTTGCAAACAAAAAGAGAATCTCTTAGGGCTTAATCTAGTTACTATTTAATAATTAATCCACACCCCCTTTTTTATGCATACATCCCCCCTACTTTTTCATCTCCGATTCATTGTTCCCCCCCCTTTTCTTTTTAAAACGTAATTAAGTCCGATTTTAGCTCTGTTGAGCGAGCCTCGAAACCGGTCAGCTGACGCATTCATTTTTATTTTTTAATTTTACAATCTAAAATAAATAATGTTTTCGAACAAGTTTAAATTTAGTCTTTACATAGCCATAATATATATATATATATATATATATATATATATATATCGCTAGATTCAGCCACTCTGGTGAGTCGTAGACGACGAAACACGTGTCAGTGGAAAATTATATTAAAACGAAATAATATATATGCCGCTCCCCATGTGTAGGTACCAAATTGGTTAAAGGGAAACTTATTCCAAACTCGCATTTAGGTAAAATGCACTTTCCTAAATAATTAAATTCATTCAAGACGTACCGCAAAAACAAAAACAAATAACATCTATCTATTATATATAGGCACCGCCAAAACTGGGGGGGGGGCAGGTCAGTACTTTTTGACGGATCGTCTTTTTAAAAATCTACCAAAAATCAGGTAATTATCCAATCAATACGAAATTTTCAGCGATTTTTAGGAGAAGAATGAACTTTATAACAGTGTACTTATTTTTCATAAACGATATTTATATATATATTTTTTTTTGCTTACAAACCCCCCCCGTGTTTTGAAGTGGGAACAAATATGCTTAAAATAATCATCTGAGACTGAAATCAACATATTGTGTTGTAAGGGACAGAATTATAGATTCAAAAAAAAAAAAAAAAAAAAATTGTTTGCATACCTTATTTTGACGTCTGAATATCAGAACTTCGATTGTGTTTAATTATCCCGCTTTTGAGTTTTGAAGTGTGAAATTCGGTGAATATGTTAAGTAAAATAATTAATTTAAGTTAAGCAAAACAAAAAAAAAATTTTTTTAATATTTATACGAAAAAAGCTATTTTAAAATTTTTGATAAATAAATTAACAATTTTTTTTTAGCGAGCCGAATAATGCATGACCATTATTAAACAGGGCATGCTTTGAATAATCGATACCCCCCAAAAAAATTCGATAAATATTGTGCCTTTGTGTTAGAAATAGCATCTTTTTTTTCGATCCCGTTTGAAAACGTTTGCCGCCTTTGACTATGGTGGACCAAACGCGCTGAAATAATTTTTTTTTATTCTGCTTTAAATTGCCCCCCCCCATTTTGGGGAGTCTGGCCCCCACACACATACACATTAAAAACCAAACGCATACAAATGGTCACCCATCTGGTACTGGCCAGCCTCAGCTTAATAATACATTGAAATTTTCGTCACTGAAAAATAAGTTTTTTTTGGCCTGTTTGGTCTTCCATAGTTTGCTTTTTATCAGACGAAAACGTAAACAGAGTCGATCTGAACTCTACGTCAACGCGAATATCTGGTTACCTATATGAATAAGTGGAATTATTTGAAATTCAGGTACTTATATTATAATATTTTTGCATATTCTCTTAGAAAATCATCCTAAATCTTAGTTAGACAATAAATAAATTAATTAATTATTTCAAAAACCCTTTTTTTTAAATATTTAAGTACGTTTTTTATGCAAGACAAAAAATGTCAATTGTTAACTTTTTGGGAAAATTTAACATTTAAAATTGAATTAAAAATAGTAGAAAAAGTTTTACATTATTCTGTTTTCTATATGATAAAATTCAGGGTTTTATCTTTCTGGAAAAAAAAAAGTTACTCAGAAATAATGGATTTTAATAAACGTAATTTCGTTTTAAAAAACAACAACAACTTGATTTTGCGGCCATTTTTGGCGGTGCCTAATTATATATATATATATATATATATATATATATATGAATATTAAAGAATGGAATAAATAAAAATCTATATCTATACGTAACTTTATATCGTTAGAAATATCAGAATTAAAAAAAAAAATACCGCGTGTCGTTTCTACGTTCGATTTAATGTCTTTGATTTAAAATCTATAATTCAGTATTTTCACCGTTATTGGCCACTATTAGCTTAGAAATAACAACGAGAAGGAACATAAAGAGCTAAATAATAAGAGCAGCAATACTTCACATAAGACAGATCATAAGATTGTAGAAGAAATAGAAAGCTGTGTTAGTGTACGTATACGATACGATAAGATATTCACATCCGGTCTGCCCTCACTTCTCTTCCCGTTACGTTGTTCACGATTGTTTTTGCTGTTTCGTTATATTATACGAGTTCAAAGTTCAAAATTTCAAACCAGACATTGACAAGTGCGCACGCCACTTTTGACCTGTTTCTTATGCGTCGGCTGAGCGTGTTAAACACCGCATCGATTGAGGGAAGACGTCAAAAGGGAAACGCTGAATAAACCTTTTCATCAAATTGCCCGGATTAAAAGTGCAAAGATGAAAACAGAGGAATTCAGTGCAGAAAAATAGATTCGCAGACAAACGATAATTTATTAGACAAAGTGAATTTCACATGGCCTAAATATTGTACTTGCTGAAAGAACGAATTTAGTGCGACACCCAATACTACGTCACTTAAATACTATTGTCATTATTAAGTAATATCGGCCACTGCAATTTATCATATATACTCTAAGTTTATGCACATCTGTCTTGTAATTATCTACAAACATAAAAGCGAAAATGTATGTATGTATGTGTGTTCGCTTTTTCTGTGTGTCTACAAAAGGCTTCTTTCAGAGAAGTGGTCGATCGGTTCACAACTTTTAAAAACTTTTTATATCACATATAAATGGTAATATCTCACAGTTTACAACGAAGCTCACCTGTCTATTTAATTTGGTCGATTTCGGGAAGATAAATATTCAATATTTGTCGCTCGCCGCATGTGGGTTAGTCTTTTTCCTATAACATCTTGGGGGTGGGGAAAAAAAACGTTCAGCAGGAAATGAATACCATCCCGCAGTCAAACTCATTAAAACGGGTACCTGCTAAATCCAACTAATTAAATAAATTCAAACGTGTTTCCGTTAGCATCTCGCGGTGGGGCAATGGTTAACATCGCATGTTTTTTTTTCACACTTTAATTTACAACTTTGGCTCAAGGGTTCGGATTCGATCCTCATACTTACTTTTTATCCCCCCATCACCCGAGCAACGGCGGTTACTCCTTGCCAGTCTATAATAAAAATATCACCTGTCTGTTTAATTGTATATGTGTATGTATGTCTGTATGTCTGCCTAATACTTTCGACAGAGGCGACGAGTTTTCACGAGCTCGGTATTGTTTAAAAGCTTGACCCTTCGGACGACAAATATCGAATTATTGGCTAAAACATTAATTCCTTCAGCCTCAACTGGGCAGCTTTCTATAGGGAGGGGTCGCTTTTTTCGCTGATATTTTCGAAAGTCATCCCGTCTTTTTGATTGACTAGCCTTAATTTAAACAACGGAAACATTCACGCAACTGTCTTAACAAGGAACGAACTCTTTATTTTATGAAATTATTTTTCATATTCACTTGTATTTAAAATAAATATACAAAATTAAATTATCATAGTTGAATTTTGCTCTTATAATAAACATTCATTTCAGACACGCCAATCTTATAAAAGAACCTACAACTGATTTTATGCGACGAATTAATCTGCTTGTTCCGGGATAAAAAATGTTCAATCATCAGTGTAAGAATTGACAATTCCTACTTGTAAGGAGATTCGGACTCAGAGACGAAGCCGCCTTTGACTCCATTGCGAAGCCGTTATTTCCGATCAACTCACAATTGCAACGAGAATTAAGGTGATTTATAATATAAATCTCACCTGTCTGTTTCAATGTATGTATGCATGTAGGTATGTCTAAAACTTTCGACGATGCTTGAGACGTATCTTATACATCAAATGGCAAGCACAAGTACCCGATACTGAAGTCCTGCGTTGGGTGGGCCACTTGATTCGAATAAAAGATTGTAGGTTGCCAAAACAATATTTTACGGCGAGCTGGAAATTGGCAAGCGCCTTTAACACAACCCTAGAAAGAGGTTCAGGGACTCTACAAACAATAATTTGAAAGTCTTACAAATCGACATCGACAAATGGGAAGAACTTACTCTGGAAAGGCTGAAGGGGCGAAAGCCTATACATGAAATTTGTGATTCTTTAGAGAAAAGAAAGCAGGCTCATATCCATGTGAAGCGAGAGCTTCGCAAAGGTTTGATTGATGGTCTTAATTATGACACACAGAGCTGGAAAAGTTACATTTTTGGACGAGTGCTTTTGTCAAAAGCTGGCTACGTCAACTAAAACTCCTGTTCAGGTCAACTTTGCACATATTAGTCCGAATCAACCGATCTGTTTAACATGCAGCAAAGTTTGCAAGTCTACTGTTGGTTTGAGAAGACATGAGCTTGTTCGTAGGAATACCCTTCAACATCCAGAGGTGGTCAACTCGATAGAAATTGCTCAATTTGTATGGGACATCTGCTTCAAGATGTGCAAATCTGCGGCGGGAGTGCAGAGTCATCTGAGATGGCATGGACGACAAGATTGGGAGAATTCAATGTGACGGCGATCATCTGGAAAGATGCAGCAATCATGTATGTATGTATGTATGTATGTATGCATGTATGTATGTATGCCTAAAACTTTGGACAGCGGCAACGGATTTTCAAAAGATCAGAATCGTTTTGAAGCTCCACCGGTTAGAGGACAAATACCGAAAAATTGGTGAAAAACATTAATTTCTTCACCCTCAACTGGGCACTTTTCTAAAGTGAGGGGTCGCTTCTCACCGATATTTTCGAAAATTATCCCCTCTTTTCGATTGACTAACCTCAATTTAAACCTCCGCAACTTCTGGTTTGGCTATAAACGCAACGGCAAAGACGTCACGTTATTTCTTCACGTTCTTTTCCTTCTTCGCGGTATTGGTTCGAGCCTGTCTGTCTAATACCACCTTTTTTTTGTTTGCTCCACACACACCTCCAAACACCCGGGCAACGCCAGGCACCCAGACTAGTATAATAATAAATACAAAATCTGTATTAATGAAAATACTATATTTCAACTACTATTTGTGCTAAAGAATTTTATTTTTCTATAGAGTTATCACTATTCCTAACGCATTTTCCAAGCAATGAAGGGTTGTTATTTTTCGATATATATCGCCCGAAGGTTCGACCGTAAAGACGCTACCTATCTCATGAAAAATCAATCGTCTCTGTAGAAAAATTTAGGCAGACATACAAACGTACATGCATACATACATTTAAACTGACAGATGAGATTTATATTATAGATTTTGTTGGACCCAATATATAATTTTTTTTTTAAATAACTAGTGCGTCACCGTCGTCTGACCTTTAACTGAAACCTTTCATTTTTTTTCACACTTTTGCACTGATATTTCTCGGCTGAAACCCAAATATGATCTTTGGCATGGGTTCGATCACTGTATATATATATATATATATATATATATATATATATATATATATATATATATATATATATATATACAGTGTCCTGTCGGTGGACTAAAAACTGGCAGAGAAGTTTGATAAGCAAACATTATTAAACAAATATATATATACGCATACATAAATATATATAGAAAGAGGCTTCATTTTACTATAAACTTTTTACGCAAGTATTACGAATGTATAAATCATGCCAAATACCTAAATGAATATAATTACACGTAATTGTAAGCTAAGGATTATCATCCCATAAGAAAAAAAAAAAAAGTAATAAGGAATTAATTAAAATAATGTTTAAAATATTATAACCATCAGCTAGACCATTTGCAGATGAATGCAATTCCACGACCCATAAATAACAGAGTTGTATTTTTAAATAAATAGAAAAAAGGGGTTATTATAAATATCAACACACACACACACAAATATAGCAGTATATATATATATATATATATATATATATATATATATATATATATATATATATATATATATATATACACTAGCATTTTAGGCGTTGCCCGGGTGTTTGGAGGTGTATGGTGAGCAAAAAAGAAAAGAAAAGGCGGTAAGTTCTTTTTAGTTTGACCCTTATTATGGACCTTTAACGCTGATTGTTTAGGGCTCTAATCAAGTTATTAAGTTAGATTCATGTCCAAGGAACCTATATCTAAAATGTCAAGTGTTTAGACCCAAAATTGTCGGAGGAGTTTGGTAGAATCCTCAAAGGTCAAATTGTTGAACTTTGATCCCGTTTACAACCAAATTTCTGGCCGAAAACGGATTACAAATATTTTCCCAAAATCTCAGGAACCTGTGTATAAAATTTCGAGTCTGTAGACTTAAAATTGAGTTATTGCGCAGGGAAATGTACACAGACACACAGATACACGCACAGAAACGTTCACATTTATAGATATACTAGCATGGGTTCCCGGCAGTGCCCGGGTATTTGGAGGTGTATGCTGGGTAAAAAAAAAGCGGTCACTTTTTCTTAACTTTGACCCCTATTATGTCACCTTAAAATTTATTGTTTTGGGCTCAAATCGAGTTATTAAGTTAGATCCATGTCCAATGAACCTATATCTAAAATTGCAAGTGTGTAGACCCTAAATTATCGGTGGAGTTTGGTAGAGTACTCAAAGGTCAAATCTTTGAACTTTGACCCCTTAATCGCCGCCAAATTTCTGGCCAAAAACCGATCACATCGATTTTTCCAAATCTCAGTACCCTGTATATCAAATTTCGAGTCTGTAGACTAATAATTGACACAGAGGTGTTGCGTAGCGAAATGTACGCACACACACACACATACAGACACTTTCACTTTTATAGATATATGGATAGATATGGCTATGTGTGTGTGTTTGTGTAAATACGTGCGTGAGTGTTGCTAATCTAATAAGGAATCTTCGTGCAGATAGAACTGCATCTTTTTGTATCGGGTCAGATAGAAAATCACTTTCCCAGCCAGTACTTGCAGTTCGCAATGTAAGCGATAGCTCGCGTCTTAAACACGGACGTTCGTGACAAAATAGATTGCACGTCTCAGGTTTTGTTTATCTGTGTCCCCTGCAAACTAATATCGATTAACCCCTCCCCCAAAACTAAGGATTTTTTTTTTTATTTTTTTTTTTTTAGAAATAATGAAAAAATTTAGAAATAAGTTTCTTATCAATATTATACATACTACCAACTGTATAAATTTAAGTGTATGGATACGATTTTATATTCGTATGTATAAAATTAACACCTAAATAATAAACGTATTAATTATTGAAAGGCAGCTCCTAGCTGGTAGGCGTCGTAATATGACCTATATTTAAATTGATTGTTTTAAAAGTTGTGCGTCCTATTTTTTAATCCACCCAAACATATCGGAATGGACTGCAAATTGTATGTCAATGACGACTGCTCTTATGCATTCATGGCTAAACAGTTCTATCTCTGTTGAAGATATTGACAGTTTGAGGCTCTAAAAAAGCAACCCCTATTATGGAGATGCGTGATAAGTCGATAGTAAAAGGACATTGAGAATAGTGGTGACTATGTAGAAAAGTACTTTCTAGAACACAAAAAGGTATCTTGTTTTAATGGTATTGCACCTGTCTTCGTAGTTCTTGAATATTTTGACTTAAAAATAGTAATTAATATATTCGGAACGAACTTCGCATTTTAATTTATATTCATGCAAAAACAAAAAAAAATAAAAACAAGGCAGAAGAATTTCGTAAAAGATACAAAGGTTTATACAATGTTAATCAATAAACTTTCAAATTTAATTTATTGCGATTATTTTTAAGGTTTTAACATACACGAGACACAACTTTATGCATAAATATCCGAGTATATAAAATTTGAACTGATCTTCATCCATGGTGGCAACCATTCTGTCTCATAAGAGAATGACTTTTTGCATCTGATGCGCTTCAGCGTCTTCGGTAGTTATACAGTCGAAACTGAAGTTGTCCTCTCCAGATGCAGGCCTGGGCGGGTGATAACGGAACCCAGCTTATTTATCATCCCTTTCCCTCGGTCTACCAAAATAAAACTAGCATTTTTAGGTAAGGCATATGTAGCTGGAAAATAGTTACTTTTTTGATGTTGAAAAAAAAAGTAAGATAAAATGAAAATAAAATTAAAAATTAAAAATGGGGTTGAAGGGGTAGGTTAAGAGATGATATTTTAATAAAGATTTGGAACAAAAATATATATACTTTTTAATGGTTCGCCTTCTAAAAGTCGTAAGTATCATCGTCAAAGCATTCATTTGGAGGGTAATTTTGAATTAATGCTAGTTTTATTTTAGGTGCCTTTAAAAACAACCCACTCGATATTTTTGCTGAGGAGGAGATCTTGTTTCCAAAAACTATATGATAAAATTATTGTCCAACACTTATCGTGTATCTCAATAAAAACATCGTTTCCGAAACGATCGTACGATTTATTGATTTTGTTTGTTCTTCCTTATTAAACAGATTTTTAATATTTAATTATAAATTATCAATCATCTTACTCATATATATATATATATATATATATATATATATATATATATATATATATATACACACATATTAGTGGCCTATATATATATATATATATATATATATATATATATATATATATATATATTAGAGGCCTGGAAGGGACACAGGGAAGACAAACAAGCAAAAACTCCAAAGCAAAATTCATTTCAAAACAGGAAAACTGAACCTGACTTGCTAGGACATATATATATATATATATATATATATATATATATATATATATATATATATATATATATATATATATATATAATAAAATTATTGCCCAAGACTTATTGTCTATCTCAGTAAAAACATCGTTTCCGAAACGATCGTACAATTTATTAATTTTTTTGTTCTTCCTTATGAATCCGATTTTAAATTATTAATTAAAAATTATCAATCATCTTGGTTGTCATCCCTGAGGGCTTTCCGAGCCACTAATAATAATAATAATAATAATAATAATAATAATAATGATATATATATATATATATATATATATATATATATATATATATATATCGGCTCATTTGGGCATACTATATTAGTTTTAAAAATATTGCTTCTTCTTAACTTATTGTTGTGAATTTTTAACCATAGATTTAATTAGAATCTTCTAAAAGCCTGCAAATTTTCATGTAGTTTCGGTACAGAAAACTAAAGATATGAGCATTCTAATATTCCATTTGGCGACCACTATAGATATATCCATATATTGACTTACCACTTTTAGGGTCAATTTTATAAGTTCAAAAACTCGAGAACTACTGATCAGAATTTTACAAACGTTGGAAAAGCTATGGACGTGAATTGTGTAGTGAGATATATGACATTTGTCCTTAAGGTCGAAGTTTCGTGAAGTGGGGGATCACTTTTTTATATTAATTTAACTTAAATGAGCACCCATTTTATGAGTACCTTCGCTATAAAGTTAATGTTTATTTTACGTGAAATTAATACAGAAAAAGGATGCATAACTATAATTTCTTCATATCTTGGAAACTGGTGGTTTTCTGTGATTTTTACTGTTAGAATAGTTGTGATTTTAAAGGATTTGTTTTCTTGTTTGAAAGATACTTCACAGTTACTAATATTTCAATCATAGTAATTTGTTTTCCTAGTTTTACATATGAATTAAAAAGTATCTGATATTTTCCCAAAAGCCCCTGGCCTTGATAGAGAGAAGACTAAAACCTGTTTGCTATAGGCCAAAAGGTCTGAAATAACAGTCAGGGGAGACTTGATTCCAAATATTTCTCATACATTATGTCTCCTCTCTCTGGTTTTTATACATAAAGTAAATTTCACAGTGTATAAGCATTATTTGATACTTAAGATATTCATAATCGTACCTTTTCTTCCAAAAGAGGGGAGACATTTCATATAAGAAGTATTTGGGATCAAGTCCCACTTGCTGTTATTTTAGATTATTTGAAACCAGAACAAGTTTTTGTCTCCCATTTACCAAGGGCATAGGTTTGGGGGTATATATATATATATAAATAAAAAATATAACACGGAGATTACATAATTGTCGATGCAATAATTTATTTCAACCTTATGGTATTTTCAAGCATCTAAACCAGACAATTACATTTTTGATACTCAAAAATTGAGTATCAATTTGAGTATCAAAAATGTAATTGTCTGGTTTAGATGCTTGAAAATACCATAAGGTTGAAATAAATTATTGCATCGACAATTATGTAATCTCCGTGTTATATTTTTTTAATCTTATTGCTCTGTTTACCACATTGAGCTCCCATACCCGGATTTCCTCTGGAATTTTTCCATTATACCACTATATATATATATATATATATATATATATATATATATATATATATATACGCAAACGCGCAGATCGTCATATAATGAGTAGACCACACTTTAACTGACGTTAAAAACATTTAATAAGAATACATATTTAATATCAAGTGTATCTTTCGGGTTGCGCATGCGCGCATAACCTGGGTACTGAAATATTAACGTTATTATTTCGAAATTATTATTTAACATGGGAAGAGTGGGGTTTAAAATAACTTAAACGTAATACTAAATGAACGATGTAAAACAACTGCCAGTATTTACAATTGTTTATTTGGATAATTTAAACGCGAAAAACACAAAACAAAAGAACAATTGGGTCGCTGAAATATTAACGTTATTATTTCGAAATTATTATTTAAAATGGGAAGAATGGGGGTTAAAATAACTTAAACGTAATACAGAAATGAACGATGTAAAACAAAAAAAGCAGATATATCAAAATTTGAATTTAACTATAATAAGTATTATGGTATCTGTTCAGTGCACATTTACCTATAAGTATAACCACTTATAATTCAGTAGCTGTAATTTTTTTTTCAAAAATAATTAATTTTAATAAACAGAACGACTCATATAAATCTATCTCTATTGTTTTTTTCATTTTAATATACTTTCATAGAAATGTTTCTGTTATGTCAAAAAAAATGTTTTTCTTTGCGTCACAAGTGGCACGCTCATACATGAATTCCATAGCTTATATAACATACTGACCCAACGGGTCACGGGTAGTCTAGTTCAATATAACAATTCAATTCAATTTCAAACCCCCTCTAATCTATTCGGTAAACATAAAAAGAGAAACATCACGCTTTGAACGTCCCTGCTATATTAGTGTTATACTACTACTACTACTACTAATAATAATAATAATAATAATAATTTTGGGGAGGCTTAGTGCCATTCAAATTCCAGTATAAACCAATGGTCACTGCCGGCAATAAATCAATGGTGAGAGGCTGTTGCGATGATGCAAATTCATTTGCAAATGCTATCGAAGGAGGTGGAGAGAACTGGACGTCTGGGGAGACTTGTTGTCACTCAGCCTCCATAGAACACCACAGGTGTCCAATCAGATCGTTTGGTGACTTGTGTGAAAGCTCCATGTGAGCCAATAATAATAATAATAATAATAATAATAATAATAATAATATAGAGGCTAGATTATTGCAAGGTTTGACCTAAAATTAGAGCAGAATTAATGATAAACGTTTAAGTTAGAAAGAGAGCGAGAGAGAGGGAGAGAAGTTAAAAGAGAGAAAAGGGTGAAAAATTCAAAGCTAGTGGGGAAGCGAGACGTAGCGTTAGCGAAATATGCGTGAAGAGAGAAATGAGAAAGAGATAGAAACACGATATGTAAGAAATAAAAACAGATTTGGTAGAAAGAGCGAATGTGAGATAAATTATCACATAAAAAGAGATAGATAGAGAAGGGCGAAGAGAACAGGAGAAAGAGATAATGAGAGAAGAACATAAATATAAATGAGTATCATCAAAAATTAATAATGTCATAAAAGATTAATGGCAACCTTTGGACAGTATTACAGATAAAAAAAGACTACCTATGACATAAACCGTTTTTCCCCCATACCTTCCTTAATCGCTGACGTCATCGTGTTCTAAAATAGACCCGTAGTCCCTTCACGATAGTATGACGTAATAAAATTGTTATTGATAAGAGGAATAGTTGGATGAGAGAGAACATTCATAGGAAAAGATAAGAATTATAGCATTGTAAGAGATAGAGAGGAGGAAGACAGAGGCAGGGAAGAGGGAAAAAAGCGAGAAAGATAATTAAGTGGGAAAGATGCCGATTAAAAAACAAGAAAGAAATGATAGGAGTTGAGACAAATAGACGAAATGGAGAAAGGATAGAGGGAGAATATTCTAGCAAGAAATGTGTGGCACAGCTAGGGAGGAACAGAATAAACGTGAAGTGGAGTTGGTTTAATAGAAGAGTAGACAGAAAGCTAGCAAAAGAAAGGGGAAAAATGGAGAGAATGAGGAAAAGAAGGAATAATATGAAGGGAAAAATAGCATGAAAAAAGGTAAGAAAACGAATTGAGAGAGAGAGAGAGAGAGGAAGAGAGAGAGAGAGAGGGGGAGAGAGAGTAAGCGGATTTAAAATAGGAGAAGATCCGGGAAGAAGACAGAAAGAAGGGGGAGAAGAGATAGATAAGGAGGAGAAGAGAGGAAGGGTGGCGAAGAGAGAGAAGGGGAAGAAGAGAGAGGGGGAAGGGGAAGAAGAGGGGGAGAGGCAGAATGGGGAGAAATGATAGAGAAGGGGAAGAAGAGTTAGAGAAGAAGAAGAAGAAGAAGAAGAAGAAGAAGAAGAGAGCGAAGGGGAAGAAAAGAAAGGGAAGGGAAAGAGAGAGAATTGGAAGAGAAAGAAAAGGGAAAGAGAGAAGGAAGGGGAAGAAGAGAGAGAGAAGGGGAAAAAGAGGGAGAGGAGAAGAAGAAGGAGAGGGGAAAGTGAAGAAGAGAGAGAGAGAAGAAGGGAGCATGACGATCGAAAACAGTGAAAGGAAGATGAAAGACGAGAAAAAAAGAGGATGAAAAAATAAGGAGGAGGTAGTAAAATATTAGGAGGAGGCAGAAATAACAGGGGAGCGTGGAGGTAATACTAAGACAGGATAAAAGACAGAACATGAAACATGAAAAAGACAGAACATGAGGGTGACGGGAAATGGATTCGAGAGAGAGAGAGAGTGAGAGAGAGAGAGTAAGAACGAGACAAGAAAGAAAGAAAGATAAAAAAGAGGGAACGAAAAGAAAAGGAGCATCAAAAGATAAAAAACAAAGGTGTGAAGAATATTAGTGTCACCTCCACTCAGAGTTCAGCATTTTTCATTTTGTTGTGGTGGCTTATCTCGGCGCCGCAGCGGTGTCGTTAGACCACGACGTCTTCCCTTTCTAAGGGCGGACGAAAGCTACAGTCTCTTTCCCTTTCCCTTGCGTGCGGCAATATAAAATCTATGTTTCGCGTGGCGCCGACTACGAGATGCGGGGGGGGGGGGGGGGATCCGTTAACATAATCTGTAAAACATTGCTTTTTAGAACAGTAAAGCTCGCACGAATATCACGGGGATTTTAAGTCGATATATTTGTAAGTATCAGGCAGGATATATGTTATATTTCCAATGGGTAAAGTGTGTATAAACACATACGCACGTGTGGTGGCGTTGTCGAACCCTAATTCTATTCTTTAGCAGACAAGACGAATTGAACATTGATTATATATATATATATATATATATATATATATATATATATATATATATATATATATATATATATATATATATATATATATATGTGTGTGTGTGTGTGTGTGTGATTATTTACTACAATAATTATTGAATACTGTTTCATACTTTCTGGAATCTTCAGTTCAGGGCGTCACAGTTAACACCAGTCAATAGATTCGAACCTGGCGACAGAAGCCATCTTTGGCTCCATTAACAAGTATCGTATCCTCAATTTTTAATGTTAACCTCGTGAAATAACGTTGTAATTTAAACATTTTAATTTTTAAATGTTTTTTTTTACGTCAGCAAATTATTATATGATGATCTGAACATGAGAGCTAAATTGACCGACTTAATTAAATGAAAGTGCTCAACGATGAGAAACGAGTTTCTTAAAGGGTTGGCATAATTATTTACCTACAGACACTAGTGTTTCATTCTTTCGGGAATCTTCAGTGCAGGTTGTCACGATTATAAATATATATATATATATATATATATATATATATATATATATATATATATATATATATATAAATAATAAGAACAGAACTTAAAAGCTGGTACGTAGGTGCTCCTTAGTCCGCGGAGTTTCAAAGCATTCTAATTCTTCTCATCAGAGGAAAAATTGTTAACAAAATAATCAGATAATCACGCTAAAATTTTAACATTTCTATGTATGTGCTGTTTACTGCTTAGGATGAAACTGAAAAGGTTTATGATTTGTAGTCAGAAAAATTAAATATTAAAAAACATAAGTATTTAAATATGGAAAACAGTTTATGCGCACAGTTCATTCGGAAATCAACATTAAAACATAAATAACCAATCGTATTCAAATAAGATGTCCAGTGTAATGGATGTTATTATTTGCAGGTAAATGAATAACAGCAGGTGCTCGCCTCAGTGGTTAGAATTGGAAAAGAAAGCTTCAGAAATTGTAGTTCAAAAATTTAAAGACCACTAAAAAACGCTTCTATTTTGGCCGAATGAAAAGTTTATTAGTAAATTCTGCCTCAAAACTTTTCTGATATATATATATATATATATATATATATATATATATATATATATATATATATATATATATATATATATATGAAATTCTGCAGAAATAAGCAGGCTCCTCATCGGTCCGTTCGATCGCCCACAGTTTTGTTTCAGCCTATCAGATTAATTGTTCTTCCTGACTATTGAGGGTATTCTTGGCGCTAAATTGATCTTTTCAGGTCGCCAGTTTTCCCACAAACATCAGGTCGAATGGACGTACAAAAACTCACTCGGGGCTTGTAGCCTCAAACCCCCTTTGTCTCATTGAGGCGCATTGATGCCCTACTGTGGGGGCGGAATATTGTATTTATCGCACACTGCTGTTTTCTGTGAACTGATTGACTTGCATCCTTACTTATAATGTTTCTCAGAGACGAAATTAAGGTCTACATTTTGACCTGTCATTTGTCCGCGATTCGGACGGTTATGCACAGTGAACTCCATGACGTTTACCGGACTCGCGGCATTCATCTTTGGAAGGCATCACTTAACTCATCGACCTGTTGCAACTATTCTTCGAACAACATTGAATATTGTATCTTGCATTACGCGAAGATAAACCATGAACTACTACCCTTTTCGGGTGTTACCAGCCCTGCTCTGCAAATATCTAAAGATGGCACATCTTTTGCAATTTGGATTTTTTTACTTTGATAAAATTTACGTTGAAGTTTAAAAGCCTGTTGTGATTTCTGATTGTTTTCTTTCATTCCGCCAAGGGTAAAACTGTGATGAGAGAATATCTCACAATATGGGATGAGCCCCCAAAAACCGTTAAAGAAGATTTTCAAGATAATACAAAACGTAACAATTGGGGTGGAGCGTATATAGAAAAGGGCGAATAAAAGAACGACAATATAAAAATATATAATCATGAATATAAATTTAATCGTTTAATAAATATGGAGATGATCTCAAACAGGTGTGTGAAAAATATGTCCTTTATACAGTAGTATTTTGAAGTCTAACACTTCTTATCATTTACCCTCTTCCCATTCTCGATATCCAAGGTACAGCTCCGCATATGGGTACACGTATTGAACACATGCCTCATAACGTACCATGGCAAATTTCCACAAATTTCTTCCTACATAGGATTACTTATGTAGTTTTCCTGTTTCCTACCTCCACATTAA
The DNA here is from genome assembly GCF_053919585.1 of Euprymna scolopes. Classification (NCBI taxonomy): domain Eukaryota; kingdom Metazoa; phylum Mollusca; class Cephalopoda; order Sepiida; family Sepiolidae; genus Euprymna; species Euprymna scolopes. The sequence goes on from NC_136518.1 coordinate 68,082,945, forward strand.
CAATGCTTTCCCCCTTTTCTCTCATACACACTTATTTAGCTCCTAATGTAGTTATAGCTAGACGTCGCATCTCTAATATGTTATCTAGCACCTTCTATTCTTTTCTGATGAGAAGCAGTAGACTTCGAAATACCTGGGTCTAAAGAGCAGATTTTCCTACGCCCTTAATTGATGTAACGTTCATATTGAATAAATGATTACATTTATATGCATTAGTATATATTTTTTTTATATTAGCGTTCTTTTATTTATACTATTATATTATCTATTATATATTATCAACAAATGTTTTAATCAACATATAATATGAATGAAAATATTATTTGTAAGAGAATAAACGCAAAACAATCCAGAAAATGCCATATTACACATTACAAGGAAATAACATCCAAAATGATTTTAGTAAGTAAATTTTAAATATTTCCAATACAAAATATTATGGACATATTTACAGATTAAAACGAAAGTCATAATAAAAACCACTTCGATATTTCTGCGTTTACTTTCCCGCGGTTATCACGAAGTTTCTCTATAATGCTCGGTCGCTGACGAGAATTACTGGAAGTGGCCGATCACAAAACGTGAATGCTTTACGAGAAAATTATCATGATAAACAGGGAATACAAAAAATAAAATTACAGACATCTAACCCTACCCTAAACCTAATATACGCGATTAAAATTATGTTTATTTCTTCTAATTTATAATAAAGTAGCTTTGATAGATTCGCATTAGCTAAAAAAAGACAGCTTTTTCATTAAAAATTGAGGAACACCCTGCCGACCTTTGCCGGTTATTTTTGTCAGTTGCCGAGCTAGCCCGAGCAAACTTCGTGAAAATCGCGGTTCCGTAAATTCAGAATCATTTCTATGACACAATGAAACGTGAAATTTACTAAGTAAAAGATATATCGTGCTTGTGCACTTATTAAACCACAATACCAAAATCGCCGCCATCAGCTGAGCTCCCGCCAGCGCTTGTGGAAAAGGCATGCTCCCAGTTCCGGGCCCATATCGAGCCAGTGATTGAGTCTGAAAGCAGCTACATTGTATAAATGTCAGCTCAACTACATAATCAAAATAACTGAATTGATATTTTAGAGTAAGTTTTAAAATAAAGCTTGAGTCTTGTTTTCTTTAAGGACGACAGCTTTATCGTTCATATATATATATATATATATATATATATGTATATATATATATATATATATATATATATATATGTGTGTGTGTGTGTGTGTGTGTGTGTGTGTGCGTGTGTGTGTGAGAGAGAAATAGGGAAAGAGAGATATAAAGAAACTGGTATTTTTTTAAGAAACGACATTTATTAAAAACGTTTTAGATTTCATTTTCCTGACGGTCTATTGTTCTACGAATAGAATTGAAGATTTTCTCTTGAGAGTTCATTGTCTTCAACCTGGAAATCTTGTGTATTCCGTTCGTTAGGATTCTCCTTGTTTAGCGTGGCGATTTCGCCGCCGCCGATAGCTATTTCACACACTACGTTTTCAACAACTCCCGGCACATGGTTTACCCCATCGATTTTCGAAGGAAGACTCGTGTCAACATCTTGGGTAAATTCTAAAATATTCTCCGTCGACGTGATCCCTGTGTCGCCTCCTGTCAAGCTAGGATAGTCCGTTCTAGTGCTACTTTCGGGAATCGTAACGCACTCCGTATTTGTTGCTCCTCTCAAATCGGATAACTCGTCAATCTTCGATGTTGAAGCGAATTGCGTAAAGATTCCTGAGTTCAAAATATTGCTTTCATTCTCAGGCGCTGTCACGCTGTCTTTGGTTTTCTGTTCGGCTCGCATATCCTTCAACCTCACAACTGACCGTAAAGTTTTGCGCGATTTCCCCTTCCTTGTCGTTCTCCTCGCTTTCTCGTTTGCGTAAAGTTTGTTTGTTTTTTGGGAACGTTTTGATATTTTCGCACGGCGAAGATTGCGAGGAATTAAATTACTTTGGGATGATGATCTATAGCGCCGGTCCGACTTCCGTGAACGCGAAACTTGGTTTTGCCGAGATTTCTTCTGTCGTAATTTTCTCTGCGATTCTATTCGAATTGAACGATTTGGTGAAACTTTGGATACTTGTTTGCTTCTAGGATTAGAGACAGAGGAACGAATGGATCTTTTAACATGCATAGTGTTAGGTTGATAGAAAGACTTGAAAGAGTTCACTATTTTAAAGAGATTTCAATAAGGTTCTAGTGAGTTTTTTTTTATTAACTCTAGAGAAAGGAGGTATAATGAATCAAATTATACCAACAATGTCATTTGACATATTTTAAACTAAATTCACAACCTTCTTTATGACGTAATAACGAAAACGTAATTTTTGAGTCAATGTTTACGTCATGAAAGCTAATGCAACGATTTATAAATTTTAATTTAAGGATATGAGTATGTGCTAAGCACTTGTGTAGTAATCTTTTGCTTTGTGCGGTAAATACGAAGGCAAGATGGTGCTTTTTTTCTTTCTTTTAATAGAGCTGCTTCCGGCCAAGAGCAATTTTGTGGAATCAAGAATAAATATACGTCTTAGTAAGTTCGTCGATGTATTATAACCGGCCATTATAGTGAAGGACAGCATTATAATGGAGTAGCTATTCTGTTATGTTTATACTTATCCCATAAAATTAAGAGGACGCACCGCTTTATAGCCTGTTCTTATACCCTTTACTTTTTATGAACACTAAGACGGGGTCCAAAAATGGACACACCCACCATTTGAGCTAAACATTATTTCATATCCGCACCTTTGTTTTACAAAAAAAAAATATATAAGATAGAACATCTGTGATCCATATATACATACATAAGCCACAATATATAACATTATGTCTCCAATGTTTTTTTTTTATGTGAGTATTGATAATTCGTATTATTTGGATAATTCGAAATATTGTTCTGATATTAAGCGTTATTCGTGTTATATACTGGGTGGTATGGCGGTGACGCATATTCTGTTTTGTTGTTGTTTGTCTTATGAAGAGTCTTAGTGTTTCATCTAGCCAGGGTACATTCTATTTTATTAGCACCAAGCCTGTATTTTAACTATCCGAGGTTTTTGAATATCTCGATAGATAGAGAGATAGTTCGTTTGACATCTATGCATATATGTTTGTTGTAAGTCGTCTAGTGAATGGAATGACCGCTGTTCATTTTTCAATGAATAACGAGACGCTTGGTTATAAAACAACTTGGTTTATTTAATAAACATTCATATACACATAATCGGCGGTAGAGGTGATGGTGGAGATAGTGTAGGTGGAGAGGGTGTGGTTGCGACCGTGACAGGCAGTTGAGCGTCGTCTGTCCTCCCCTTTCTGCTGTCTCTCTCTGACTTATTTGTTCTTTTGTTCATCACTTGACTTTTATGAATTTTCGACCTCGTAATCCGTTAACCAATTTACGTCATCGGCCCACATTCTGAGCCTCTCGGTGTTTGCTTTTGGTCTTACTTGCGGCCGAATTACATCATCTTATTCCCGGATTTCATTTTTGTCGGTCAGGGTTTAAGTTCATTCGAACTTTGCTCCATTCAATGGTCTGACCCATAAACCAACTTGCGCCATAGGGCCAGGTCATCCAATTCCAGGTTCCATTTTTGATGGCCCGGATTTCGAGTTCATTCGCACCTCTCCTCTCTCTATAACATTCGTACAAGGTATCAAGCGATGTAAGCTCCGACGTTTTTTTTTTTTTGTTTTTTGTTTTAAGATTTATCTAGTCTATGGCTCATATCGTAGTAGATAAAAAATTAGTTGTAAGTCACATTCTTCTGGAGGTTGAAAGATCAATTCTCAGTGCGGTTGGCACTCAAATTGCAATTGAGAATTACTTCAGAATACATCCAGCAATGGATAACGGGACGAGAGAATGCTACTCCTGTTGATTAAACACAAGGGCGTAAGATATTTTATCTTACCGTTTTTTTTCTCCTTGAACAGTAGCGAAGCCGAGACAATTAACAACATGCCTACCTTTATAATTCAATGCAGATTTTATTGATTATTGGTTGCAAAAAATGAATGACAATTTTTTTTGCCTCTTATAAAAGCTGGTATCAACCTCGTAAGGTGTTAGTTTATTTCTTCAACAGGAATTGAAGCACCTTAAGTCTGCCCTCGAAGACAGGTGTTCGCAGCCGTTGAAAGGGTCGACAAGATTCCCTTATGATATAAAGGATCCAATATTTACGCTGTCAGCATAGGGCACAAGTTCATGATCAATGATCATGTTATTTTGATAATTATGCCAATAAAAGTCTCTTAACGGGCTTCATGAAGATGTGCCTATATTTAGACATGAACTAAGTAGATGCAAGTCTCTAACGGACTTATAGTAATGAGCCTAATTATTTAGGCATTAGATAAACTGTCTCAAAGAGATGACAGTTGAAGGCCCCATACCTTCTGCGAGGGCTGAGTTTCAGTGTCATTCTTTAGAGTTCGGCTGCTTGTGGTGATTGGAACGGATTCCCTGCGTCCGTCAATTGTCAAGTTCCTGAAACTGAAAAGCAAACACACAAAATACAAAAATCCCGCGAAAGTGCAACATTTCGCAGAAAATAAAACAGGTCACTCTGATTGGCGCAAAAACAACACAATGGGAGGTTTGATGTAATTGTCAAGTTTCTGACAAGGGTTCCGTTCGAAATTTCGCACATATTAGCAAATTCGACAGAAAGATTCCCGAATGCGACGGAATTATCGCCAACTTTGACAATATACAACTAAAGAAGCTCGATGATAGATCGGGCGAAACTTTGTGTTAATGGCACTCTAGAATGTGAACGGTAATCTGAATAATACAAATTATGTGCTTTAAGTTGCATAGATTTATTAGTTTATCACTACGTCTGGTAAAAGGAGAAGGTATACCCTGGGATAGTTCTCCCATAAAATAAGATATAGCACTTTCTCTTACGATATCAGAAAAGATCTGAGGCTGAAGAAACATATACTACACTGTTTGCAAAATAAGAAAATGCATAAAAGGATGACATCATGGCGAATAAAATGTCATTCTGTATGACATGTCTGGGTTGGTTCGTTTTGTTTTACGGCACATCGACCCTTTTATTTAATACCGAATCCAGTGATTTTGAAGAAAAAAATTTAAATAGAATATTTTTTTCAAGTCAGTTTCTATTTAACCCATAGTTGGGAGCCTAAGGTACTACCACTCCTGGGTGCAATGCCAATTAAAGGGTGGCTCCACACTCCGCAAAGCCCGCAAGCTGAGGCCTCACCATCGGATATAGTTTAAGGTCATATCCAGGACCAGTAATGTCTAGGAGCACTGCATGAAACTAGAACATTGGCTACACCACAGTCACCCGGAAGCTAGTACATGTTGGTATTGTCTCATGATAAAATAAAACACTAGCAGTTTCACATGATAGGACGTAATGGCTGAGAAGTTTGCATAATTTCTACTAAAAAGGTACCACACTCTTTGCCCGGTTGAGTACGATGATATTTTCATACACATTGCCTACGATGGGTGTGAATTTTTTCACTTTCCATTAAACCAAGTCTAGGCTCTCTAAAAAAGATTTTTTTTTATATTAAAAAACAATACAAACATTCAAGCATGGGTTTCATTCATTGATTAACGCAGTTAGGGCAAAGAAGAATTCAATAGTTCTTGAATACACCATTGTTGCAGCAGTTTGTAATAGAAAACTAGGTGTTAAAAAAAAAGCGTTACCCAAGGGTTAACATGAACTATTTTATAAATGCAATCAAGCAACTATATATTAATAGCGAAGTAATTTAACCTACATGAACGTACGTTCGTGTATCACGGTTCTTAGATTATAAATTATTCATTCGGGAGATATTATTCATTAAAAAGAAGGGTAAATGTTATAACATATTACGAAAATTAAATCAGAATATAGATACTTAATTTAATGTTCGTAGTATGAAATCACTTTATAGCATTCTTTTTAATTTGTAGGATCTCCCGATCACCGAAAATGCAATGTAAAGAAGACAAAAATATTTTTTGATGATGCCGCTTTTGAGCGGGTACATGAAACTAAAATTTACTTTCTTTGTTTTCTGGCCAGGATCAAAGGGTAGTATCTGTCCTGACAAATAATTGCATAACACTATCGTGGGGTTTCCGTTAGCGCTTGGCGTCCATACAATGGAAATATGTCAGACTTTTTATAAGGATATTGGAAAAAAAATCGTAATAACGAGATATATGCTAACTCTACATTCACCAGATTACGGAGATAAATAATTTTCACTTTTAACAAAAGTGTAAAAAATATCGTGGGGATTCGATTTGCGCTGAACGTCAACAGAATGCCAAGCAGAAATATATTGCACATGAAAGATGTCGCTGTGCAATTATCCCAAGTACCGCTTGTTAAAATGTAATAATACAATTACTATACAACTAGGGAAAGCGCCCGGCTTTGACCGAGTGAGAAATACGCTTAAATATGATATTTTAATTCGTCCAGATTTCGTACATGTCGTGATATACAGTCGTGATTTCAAAATTAAAAAAATGTATTTGGGTGCAATCATTTAGACTCGACACAGAAAGAAAAACTGAAGCATTTAAAGCTGGTGCCGTTACTTTTGTACCAACCTCACTCACATATGAACTCATTAAAATGTAAAAATCAAAAATAACCTAAGATCGATGTATAAAATGTATAACGATTTTTTTTTTAATTTTTACCCATTTTTTACCTCTTAAAAACTATTTTAACCGGCTAAAGATCCATAAAAGTAAGGTCCGTAAAAAGTCCAATCATTTGAGGCCTGTAGACCTGCTCTGCCACTTTTTTGTTTCCGTAGAGACAGAGTTTGAAAATATGGAGACAGACAGACAGACATATTTTTATATATTATATTATAGTTTCGGCTTCAGGCAGATATGCTTATCTCTATTAATGACAATATCTTCTTTGTCTCTCTTTGTCGCTGCCTTTTTTATTTTTTTTTCTATTGTTTCTCTTTTTCCACAAATTGATACATAGATAGAATATCAAGAGGCGTGCCAAGACTGCGTGGTTTTGTTAATTACAGAACTAAGAGATACTTCAAGCAACGTGCAATGCATTACTTCAGAAAGTACCATGAATAAATGCCTTCCAGCTCAACTAAAATAACCGAGTTCTTTGTTTGTTTGTTTGTTTGTGACTGTCTAAAACACATTGTGTTGGGTCTGACTGCCAACATTTTAAGAAAACGTTACACGACGGATATTAGGAAAATGATTCATTGTAAGTTGTAGGAATATCTTACAATCATCTCTCTCTTCATTATATATATATATATATATATATATATATATATATATATATATATTTATATGTATTTATATTTACTATCATGGGGACCCAACGTTACCTGGGCTTGAATGATGATCAACAAATGCTTCATACTACCATATTTTTATTGTCATTGAAATCGGTGAATGTCTATTTTTCAATCAAATCGATTGTCTGCCTGCTCTACTGGAGGACTAACGTAATACACAGGAAAGGTCAGATGCCCCTCGCTCTGACTTATTTTACAACACAATTTTTAAAAAGAATTATATAATCTATCATTTCCCACTGAACGCTTTTCAATAAAAAAACCGCTGTAAATTTGGTATTGTAAACTTTAAACCAAAGACACAGGGTGGGGCACAGCAACTTGTTTTTTTTTTTTATTTTAATTCATATTCCAAATAAGCTAGTTGCTCTTCCCACCCAGTATTTTTGTAATTTTGTGGTGAAATTTTAGCTACGGCTTTCCATGACTTCCTCATAATCCACAATCCGTAAATTATAGAATTAAGCATTCCAAATGTCTCAGATGTATCAAAATAACATCAAGTGTTGTTTTCTATATATGCGGACTGTAAAATTTAGCCACATTTATATATTAATACTATAGCGTGTGTGTTATTTTCTGTGTCACGCTTACATCCGGGTCGTTAAATTGTTATGTACTTCCATTTCTGGTATTAATTAATTTTACCAAGAATTCTTCATACGTTTTGGTGTCGATTATAGCTGATATCACTGAAGTCATTTATTTTTTTATAAATAATTTTACGAAGAATTTTTCATAATTTTGGTTTCGGTTCGGATTATAGCTGATGGCACTAAAGTCATCTATTTTTTATACATAATTTTACCAAGAATTACTTCTAAGCTTTTGTTTCGGTTTTGATTCTAGCTAATGACACTCCAATCTTTTTTTTCTAATAATTTTATCAAGAATTTTTCTTGGCTTGGTTTTGGTTTCGATTTTAGCTGATGGCACCTTAGTAATCTATTTTTTATATACATAAGTTCATAAGTTTTGGTTTCGGTTTCGATTATAGCAGTAGGAGCTAAACTTTATGTATATTTCATAAGTTTGGGATTCGGTTTCGATTCAAGCTAATGAATCCAACTTATATAGCTATGTTTTTTTTTACTTTTTAAATCGAAACTTTATAATATATCAAAATCGATAGAATATTAATTTTATTATAATATATACCAAATCGGTAAGAATAAAAACATATGTAAACTAGGTACAATAATATCAGAGCGTGTTAATTTACACTGAATATCTACATAATGCCAACATCAATATATTACATGTGAATGAGTTCTCTGTGGAATTTCCACAGACCTCGCTAGTATAAATGCTATATTTTGTGGACTTCTACTTCTTTGTTCATTATTTGTTTGTATTTCGCCCACTCTCTTACATTTGTGTCTCATCTAAAACTGTTCTCTCCATCTAAATATATCCACAAAGCATCCCCAAATGTAGAGTCCAAAAAGGTCCGTCGATAAAGCGAGTTCATTGTTCGCACGTGTATATATGATTTACATATTTTACTAAATGTAGCAAAGATCAGAATCCGAAACATGTATATGAATAAAAAAAAATCCTGGGATGGTAATATAAACAAGAACATTCATTCTGAAAAAAAAAAATTATATCTTCTAAGAATTGGATCGAATCGAATAAAATACGAAGAGGAAAAAAATGCAGTTCTGAAAATAACCACGAGGTGGCGCCTTTGTTTGCATTGATATAAAATTAAGGAAATTGAATAAGTTTCTTTTAAAAGGGCGAACAATTGCTTATTTTATTATGTATTTGGATCAATGCTTTATAGGTTTTATTTTGTTTTGCTTTAAAAAAGTGTAAAAGTCTTTGGGCCAACATCGATTTTCCTACTCCGTTGGACAATCACATGGTTCCAGTATAAAATACACACGCTCACACACATATATTGTGAAAATTATGTACCTGTATATACACACTAACGTATATATATATATATATATATATATATATATATATATATATATATATATATATATATGTGTGTGTGTGTGTGTGTGTGTGTG
>NC_136518.1:68094826-68097326 GCF_053919585.1 Euprymna scolopes
CTAATAAATATTTAGTAGCATAGTCCATGTGCAATTTGATAGCCTACAATGTTTTGTGCACTCCTTGAATTCGTCTGCGGCAACTCCGTTAAAAGAGTATCGTACATTTTTTTTAAATTTTTGTCCAAAGTTCTTCCAGATTTTAAAATTGCGTTACTTTTGCTTGATGTAAAGCCATGTTTTCAATATGAGTGTAGTGTAGATATTGTACAGACCAATCAAAACACGGAATATAATACTCTTCAAGGAACCTCTTTACATTGTCTTCTGTGTAAATGGGGGCATTATCCTGAAGGAAGATGAGATTAGCATCCAATTTCCGACCAGATTAGGGTGGAAAATGCCCAGTCAACGTATTTCTGTCCTTGGTCGTCTTAATTCGAACTTCTCTATAAGCCCTAAACTAGTGGTACTAATAACATCACCCACTAAAACTGAACCTCCGCCTCCTTGCAACGTTGAAACTGGATGTCCAGGATTAAATTATTCGTCCTTCACACGACGGACCTATTGCCTACCGTCACTACCTAGTGTATTGAACATGCTAATGTCAATAAAAATAACTTTCGACTAATATGAAGAGTCATGATCTTCATTGCATCTAATGAAGTCCATACGTTGATTTCTGTTCTTTATAGAAATCAATGGCTTGCGTTTTGCAACTCAGATTCGCAAACCAAATTCTTTCAATCTGTTCTTAACTGTAGAAAAAATAACATTTTTAAGGAAGATTACACTTGTTGGATTTGGGTCTGAGGCTGCGGATCATGATAGCATTATATTCCTTGTTAGCAGTAACTCTAGCATGACCAGATTTAGGTGCATAACGAACACTGACGTTTTATTTTAGGGCATTTGCGTAGTCATTCGTGCAGTTTTCTTATCACATTTAAATCTGCGGTCGATTTCTCGATTAGGTAAATCAGAAGGGTTAGAGCTCCTGACGACCACTAAGAGAGAATCGAGACATATTGCCTAAATGCTACGCTGATAACCTGGAACAAAAACAATTACGATTAGAGATGATATTTTAAGCTCTTTTCAAGCTCATTTTGATTTCGCGATTTGCAGTTAAGTGTTTTTAACTTGATGTGAACACTAAGATACTCCAATTAAATCAAGTATAACCAAGTAAAATTATGAGGAATAAAAACCGAATCAAATGAAGTATAAGTTGTTTAAACATTTACTTTCAATTTAGCTTAAATTTTCGGTTTTCATTTTGGCGCCATTGTATATGTACATTTTCATACACACATAAGAATGCCTACTAGACATTATCCTCGAGCGTCTAAGGTCTCTCTGTACAGGAGTTTGACAGGACAACCTGGCACGAGGACACTGTTCTCTAGGAATAAACCCTGAACAAATATTCAAAATCACATAGTATTCGCTGCCTAACTAAGATGTCCACTCTGTCTAACCGACATTAGCTTTTACGAGGAATGATGCACCTTCTCCAAGTGATGTTACTTCAAGTAATAGCACGAAGCTGGATGCTCCACCAGACTAGATAACTTATTGTCCTTTAATCCAGTAAGACCAAGAGACCAAAACAAAAGACATACTACAACGTATGAAAATGGCTATTTGGGGACAGAAAATTATTTTCTAAATTTCTTTACTCAGTGCTTTAGAGATAAAGAACTTGAATGGAATATTCGAATATCTATGTATTTCATATAGAGTTCAATGTTAGCCTCAGGTAGTGGGCTAACATGCTTTCTGAGAACTTCGACTGAAGTAACATAAAACAAAACATAACAAAGCATTATTAGTATACATTACATATATACCCACACATACACATAAATCTACACATATACATATTTATACATACATATATATATACGTGTATATACATATTTATACATATGCATGTGTATACATATATGTACATGCATATATATGTATATATATACACATATATATATGCACATATATACACAGAACCACTTACATTTACACGTAAATGCACACGCACAACCTTAGAGAACGTGCAAGAAAAAAGTGATAGACGATTCACTGCAAAAAATTGATTCCTTCACGTTCACCTGACCGTAGTGATCCGATGCCGCCTTTAACACTACCCGGAAGAGAGTGTGGCGGAATTTCAGACATGGATTGGTTCTGGGAGAAGAGTATTATTGTTCGCCATTGTAGAAGATTTGGCACGTCTTCCGTTCGGCTACTTGCCCGGTCATTCAGCAGGAAATTAGGGCTAATGATGCAGCCGATCCTACAGAAATGATGTTAGCTCAAGGCATTGGATCAAGCAGGATTACCAGGTGCTGTCCAAACGCATGCCTCCTCCGACAAACAGTGTTCGCTTGACTTGAGCAGCCGACGTGCAGGACACGTCCGATCCGGCCTGAGTCAATATTTTATTCAGACCTTCAGGAAGAGATGTTTACTTTTCATCGTTCTAGGCACTATCATTATCTCGCATTGACTCGCTTCTGTTTCTATTGCGTTCTTTCCATATTTTAACTTCCCTGAT
>NC_136518.1:68099826-68124826 GCF_053919585.1 Euprymna scolopes
TATATATATATATTGATATATATATATATATATATATTGATATATATTGATATATATATATATATTGCTATATATATATATATATATATATATATATATATATATATATATATTGATATATATATTGATATATATATATACTTCTATTATTTTTCTCATATATTTGGCATTAGGTTTACATTTCTAGCTGATATTCCGTCTCTTTTGTTTCGCTATATCATCTCTATTGATTTCTATTTTGTATTGATCTTTATTGTTCATTATTTTCATTATTATCTATATTTACATTTATAGAAACAGGGTGATCCAGTGTTGCCAGGGATCACTCGATCGAAATTGGTGTAATCGACTATTTTTTTAAACAAATAGATTGATTGCATGCTCTAGTGAGGAACATATATACATATACATGTATAATCGAAATTACGAACGGCAGAAGTTTCTATTAATATTCTTGAATAAAAATAAAGATTTTCAACGGGTCATCTGATTTGTTCGACTGATTCCTCACTTATTGTTCATAACCAAAAATTTTAAAAGTCAGCCGACCAGTTTCGCCCTCATTATTAAGATCGATGGACTTTGTTAAAGGAAAAATCGGAAGAATTGATACATATTTCCCGATGCCAAAACGATTCTTTTAATTGTTTTATTTCATTTCTTAAAGTAAAATCTTCCATTGCTTGTAATAATGAAAAAATAATAAATATTTATTGATTTTTAATTGCCAGTAAAGCTAAAATCGATTGATCATCTTTCACAATTTTATTTTGACGTTTAGGAAAATATCTGCATATTTAACATGTTTTTACGAAAATCCGTGAAAATAACAATCTTATAGTGAAATAATAAGATATTTATAAAGAATGGAATCGGGATCGGGAATTTAGTACAGAATCGGTAATTTTATCGGAATCGGCAAAAATATTGGTATCGTTTAATCACTAGAAAATATATTAGAGGTTAGCACCTCTGAACTCTAGTAAGAATTCCTCTGTTTAAAGGTCGTTCTACACATACTTTGACAGTCTCCAAGATCCTCAGATAATATTTCGAATAGCTCGGATCGTACGTAAATTAGGCAATTTAGCCACCGTATAAGGTTTTATGCTGACAAAAGATGATGGCTGACTCAATCACATTCCTAGGGTACCAATTATTTGAAGAACTATTCATAATAATTTTTAGTTCTTAATCAAACTGCATATGTGATAGGCGCGATTTGGCCGGGTGCAAATTAAGTTATAAATTCGTTTGCTAGGGTGATAATCAAATGTTGTACACCCTAAAGATCATAAATTATTTTCCAATCATTATCGTATTTCACTTCGTCGTTCAGTTTCCAAACGACTTTCTTTTCTTGGTTTTGTTTTTCTTTCATAAAACGTAATAACAACCATTATATGAAACAAACACGTGCACGAGGTAAGTTCAATCAGTTTCCAGACTATTTTTATACAGGCATTTAAGACTGTCGTTCAGTAAGTTATGTATATATATATATATATATATATATATATATATATATATATATATCTTATGTTATTAGCTTTTCACGATTTCAGGTTCGAATTAATAACTACAGCAGGAATTGGAATACACCTTACTATTGCATGATTGTCACAGATGTTGGATTTCAGAAATGCAATATGGACGTGGGGACACTTTACAAGAAAGATATGCAATAAATTCTCTTTTTAACCTGAAATAATCCAACTGAAACGTGTAGAATGCTTCACACTGCTTTTAAAACATATTGCACAAATCAACCATCCCTTTTGAGTGGCATCAGATATGCAAGGACAGTAGAGAGTGTGAGGGATTATGAGAGGTGTGGGAGGAGTAAGGAACTCAAAACACTAGACTTGGTTGACCAAATAAAGGAGTTCATGAATAAAGACTGTCGTGCGTATGCAGAGACAATAAATGCGAAGTTTGATGTCAGTATTATTATAACTGTACATACAATTATTCTCGAAGAACTGAAGTTTCGAAAGATGTGCGCAAAGTTTGTCCTAATTGTGCTAAAAGAACATGAGCCTATTTGAACAAGATGGGCATCAAGACAGTTCCTTACTCCCCCGCTATAGTCCCGGTCTTGTGCTATCACTTTTGCTTAAGCTCAAAGAACCCCTTAAAATGATGTAGTTATGAGAAAATTGAGATGAAAGGGACTTTGCTGAGGGTCATCAACGCATTCATATAGAAGGACATCCAAGGGGCATTCGAGAAGTTATTGCAGCAGTACAAGTGTCTTGGAGTTAGAGATTACTTCGAAGAGCCCTATAGTTTCATGTGTGTATTATCGACAAAAGTGTGCATACGGAAAAAAAAGCCTGGAAATTTATTGAAAGCACATCGTGTATTTTATTTTTATTTTATGTGCTTGTTGTCTCTTTCTCAGGCTCTTACTTTGTTTAATATTTGTGTTGGTTCTTTCTCTATTCTTAGTTTTTTTTTTAATTCAAATATATAAGTTTTACTTTTTAATTTCTTTATCTTTTTCACAATACCTTATTATTTTATTAATTGAAACTTATTTGATTTATGCTTTACACAATAAAAACCTCATATATTTTTCACGGTTCAGATTCAATGGCATTCTGGAAGTCGCCAAACTTTAACAGCGTTTTTCTCGGTTTTTTTGTTTGTGGCGCATGATATTAAGCGCCTAATATAATATAATTGAATAATCATGAAAACTAGTGTCTGTAGGTATAAAAGAATAATTATAATTTAATAATACATATATATATATATATAATATTTATATATATATATAAATTTAATGTATATATATATATAAGTATAATGTATATATATACATATATATATATATATATATATACATATATATATAGTATTATTATTAGAGTGGAATTATCCGTTGATACTTGCGGACACTAGTTTTTTATGCTTATTTAATTATCACTGCAGGAGATGGCGATTCCTCTCGCTCGGAAGATTCGAAGCAAGCCATAAAGTAACCTTTGACTCAATTTGTTTAGCCTTTATCTTCAGGCCACTAAACAATTGCCACGAGAACGAAGCGAATTATTCACTGATATACGCACAGTTCGAGCGCAGACATTAGGTAATCCAGAGTGTTCGAACGCCAAAAGTAACATATATATATATATATATATATATATATATATATATATATATATATATATATATATAAATATATAATTATATATATATATATATAATACATAGTAAGCTATAACAATGTAAATGCCACTTAAGCTATAACAATTATCACGTTTCATTCTCGTGAGTAATCGTCAGACTAAAATACATGAAATTCATGTTACCCGGTGTTTTTATATATACATGCTCCGTTTAGTTTGGTTAGATAAGCAATCAGATCAATTGTTATTAACACACTAAGCGAATATTTCCTTTATCGATGCATATTGAATAAAACGTTTACTTTTAACGTTTTTATTTTATTTTATCACTTTTTTGTAACTTCTTTGTTATTCTGTTATTGGCTGAACGTCCCTGGTTGTCCGGTCGTACTGTTACATGATAAGGGATGTCCCTTTTTCATGTAAGTAAAAAAATAGGGAATTAGTTCAATGTAAATATGAAATAGGATAGTCAAGGATTAGAACTTGCGAAGCTAGATTTGGAATTGAAAATTCCAATCATAAGTTAAAATAAATACAGAATGTTATTGAAATAAAGAATGTGGAATTGCAATTGTTTAGTTTACATATCTGTATATGGAAAAGGAATCTAATAATGAAATTTATTTCTGCGAAAATTAAAATGAGGACTTTAATCGTAAATTGAAACTCTAAACGTATTTTATAAAGAGGTTATTTAAAAAATAGATTACTGAACTCGGGGTCATGTCAAGTTTGGCAACGTGACGCATGTCATCCAACGTGCTTTATGAGCACATGTTTTATCATGCAATGACGTGATGAGTTCTCAATATAGGTAGAGTTTTTAGATGCAGTCAGGGGAGAAGAGTCAAAGAGTCGTAGAGAAGCAGAGTGGTTAAGACCGATTCTCCGTTAGAATCAAGGCACCCTCTAGAAGTGAAAGGGTTTTAGAAATAATCATGTAACAACTTTGAATCCCTGAGATAAAATCATGTCCGACCGGTCTAAGATGAAATAAAGGACGTCAACATGTGTTTTTGTATCTGCGTCTCCGTGTTGTTATTCAACAGAAAAGGTATTGTCCATTTATATATTATATTATAAGAACTTTGTGAAATCATCATCTCAAAAATAGGTAAGAAATATATGCATCAATAGTTATAGAAACACTCCAATTCAATAATAATAATATAATATTTGTTGATTTTTGTTTGTTTATTATGAAAAAAATATGTATTTCTTACATTTAATTTTATTAATAAATATTTAATATGAGAACTCCCTTTTTTTTCTTTTTTCAAATAAAAAATCTGCAAATAAAAGTGTTACATGATAAAGGGGCTGTCCCCTTTTTCATGTAAGCAAAAAAAATAAGGAATTAGTTAAATGTAAATATGAAATAGGATAGTCAAGGATTCGAACTTGCGAAGCTAGATTTGGAATTAAAAATTCTAAAATAAATACAGAATGTTATTGCAATAAAGAATGTGGGATTGCAGTTGTTTAGCTTATATATATATATATATATATATATATATATATATATATATATATATATATATATATATATCAATATTTATAGAAACACTCCCGTTCATACAGAACTGTCTCTCTCTTTATATATACCTGTTTATGTCTCCAATATGCTATCTCTTACAACATGAACATCTTAAGACATATAAACACTCAGCCCATAAACGCTCCTAAGACTCTAATCTCTCATAAAGGCCCTTCTAAAATGAACAAAAACAAGAATACAGAATATACGTCATAAAAATACCACCAGTATATAACATACGTACATATTTGGTATCTTCTAATAATAACACGCATTACATAACAAATATACAATTTGGTGAACGTGACTAGTCCACTCAAGCAAGGGTGGGTTTGAAAAAAAAACTGACGTTACCACAGTACCAACGTAAGGGTTCATTACAACTAGATGATCACACAATGAGAAAAAGAAAAAAAAACAATGGAAATATGCAAAACGAAATAAAACAATAATTAAGAAGAAAAAAGAGAAGCACTCACGCATACGTAGTATTAAAGAAGAAAAATGAACACACATGCACACAATACAGTAAATGTATACAAGAAAATTAGAAAAAGGCTGATAGAAAATAGAAAACATGCGTAATGAATGGATAAAAATGTTTTTTTATCCATTCATTCAGTTAAAGATCGTATAAATATACGTGCATTTCATTCAGTTAAAGATCGTATAAATATACACACACACGCAGAAAGTTTAAGCAGAAAAAATAAAGAGACTGTTATGTCAAGATATATTAAACGAGACGAGAAATATTGTTTTGGCAATTGCTGAATTCGGTTAATAAATTGTTTTGAAAATGTGAACTGACACAAACATAGAGAAAAATTAAGTCAGTATGTCAGTCATAAAAATTGATATAAAAAATGTTTGCTGGAAGAATGTTTATATATATATATCAATCAAAATTTTTTTAAAGTGAGTTTCACTTAAAACGTGTTTCGTTCGGAAACGAAAATACGATATTGTCAAAAAGAAGGATGCAGAAATGTGAAAATCTTGAACTTTCCAGCTTTTAATGTGGTTAATTGTTTTGTCTTTGAAAAAGGACAATTTATTGTTTTTGTCTTAACGGACTTTGCGTTACAGAAAATATTTTTTCTCTCTTTCTTTTCTTGAGAAAGTTACAACTCTTTTTGAACATCATTGTTTAAATGTGTAATGTAACGTATTTTTTTGGAAAATGTTTTATATTGTAAACTGTCTTAAATGTATGTAGATGTTATGTTTTTTTTGCGACAGGAATTCAAAGTCATTATTAGGTATATACATTAGAATTGAAATGATCTAGGAGAAAATAAGATTAATTAAAAGAAATGGTTGGCGTAGAAATCAGTTACAATTTTAGAGAGAGAGGACAAAATAAATTACGTAAACGGGTATTTAAAGCATTTCAGATGTGATAAGCCGAACGAAAGATATTTTTTATACAATTGGTGGTTAGTTTTTTTTTATGATGCCCATAATATTTTTCCCAAGAGGAGTAACTTGGTAGGGAGATGATAAGCACTAGAGGTGCCCCTAATTCGAAAAATACAGACGGGAACCTGCGATATTGTATGCTTTTAAAGTATGCCGCATGTAACGGTTTGGAGCAGAGGAATAAGTCTCGACAAATAAGTTAAAAATGCAGGTGTTGGATAGATACGAGAATTCTTATGAAAAAAGGGCTATGAGAACCCGAACGCTAATCACATATAGGAGAATGAAGTGAGAGAGAAGTAAAATATACCGTTAGTACGTAGGAAGATATAACATTGTATTTTTAGAGACGCATGTGGGATATCTCTGCTGGATCTTGGAAGCTCTAGTGAGAGAAAAAGAAAATCACAAAAATCGTGCTATTAGATAGAATTTAGTGCGCAAATAGGTATTGTGGCGCAAAAGGTGTTAGTTAGTTAAAGGTGATTTTTCTAGGTTTTCATCAAGTTTCAAGGGTTAAAGCAATTAAATCCGTTTTAAGAAAATATAATCTGTTAATCTATTTTCGTTTAGTTTTAGGTATAAATAGTGTAAGTGAAATTTTTAACGATTTTTGTAGTTAGACGCGTATTTGCTACGAAAGTTTTAAGGGGGGCATGGATCGAAGCTCAATTGATCACCGATCCAAAACATCAACATATCGCCGAAATAGACACGCAACTTGACTTCTCTGAGTAATGTGAAGTAAAGAGGCAGAAAAAATCATTACTCACTAGATTATTCAGTCAGTTTTGTCTCCTGTAAATGCAGGAAAGGCTGCCTTATCTTAGGACGCATTTGCTCTTACACAGGAAGAGGATTGCGTCAAGAATGATCCAAAAAATTGCCCGCGCTTTAAAGCAACGGATTTCATGTAAATCTCCCACTTCTATTCAAGCGTGAATATCACACCCAGAATTTGTCAAAGTTCTTTATCCAAAAGAAAACTATTCCTTTTAATCGGGGCCGTGTACATGATTTATCGTTTGTATAAAAAACAAAAGTTTGTTTTGTAATGCAGTAGATGCAAGGAGATATTTTTACTGCGTTGCCCTACAGGCTCGTGGGTCGAGTAGAGAGAATAAACGAACTGTGGCATTTGCTGGCGTGAAAGGTTCTACATAAATAGTGGTACCATCTGCATAAATGTCGACGAATGATCGGAAATATGACTGGTAGATGGTTGATAAATATCAAGAAAGGTTTTGGTTTCAGGATTGATCCTTGCCACCGTCATTAATAATATGAACTTCAATTTACTGCCTATCGGCGATTACTTAATAAGCCAATCAAAGAGAAATTATTTGATACGTGAGAGGACATTTACAGGTATTTCATTGCTAGAAATCTTGGTAAGTGGAATTTTATGCCAAACTCTACCAAACTTCTTAGATATTTCAAAAGTCATTACTGTAGAAACGAGGACACTATCAATAGATTTTCTAGTCCTATGTGATATTACTATGGGCACATCAATCGCTTATTTAGTAGAACAAATACTATATTGCTTCTCACTAAGTATGTCACTTTTGCTGGAGTTGTTGACAGTTTCTCGATACAAAAAAACTCGAGTAAATTACTCGTAATGTATAGAAGATTGCTTGATTTATACTGAGATGAAGATAACCTATCTCCAGTCATTTTACATACTGGACAGAGTGTCGAGGATGCTGACATATGCGCGTCAAGTGATAGGTGTAAGATAAAGAATATGAAGCTGTACAGAACAGTGTTTGTTATGCGCTAATCTAGTGAGAAACAGATCTATTGGTTTGCACAAATTTCTCTCCATCTTCATCAAACCCTTTTGCAATGGTTGCCGGCAGTCGCATATGCGGCTTGAGCTTCTGAACGTCTATTGCGTGGATAACAATTGTAATAGTTACTTGTATGTGCAATAATAGCACATATGCAGGTATACATAAAACTAAATTACCTCCCCGACAAAATTCCCTCTGAGATAGGTGTATATGTTGATGACACCACACTCTATAACAGGCACGACAGGAAAACAAATGAACACATATCTAAAGAAATGACAGAAACACTAGAGGATGACCTTCAATCTGTAATGGAATGGGGGCAAAAATGGATGGTCACGTTCAATGCCGCCAAGACTAAACTACTTTCATTCAATAACTACAAGACACCTTCTCTACTACCTATAGCAATGGTCAACGACTCTTTATCTGAGAGTACGTCTTTCAAGCTCCTTGGCATAACGTCTACAGGAAACATGAGTTGGAACAATTACATCGAGGGCATTGCCAGGGCCGCTGCAAGGAAGGTGGGCTCTCTCTACCGTGCTAGAAAACTACTAACACTCGAAAGTATCCTGTACCTCTATAAGGCAACCATTCGCCCATGTATGGAGTATTGCTGTCATATTTGGGCTGGTGTGTCGGCTACTAGTCTCTCGATCCTTTACAAGGTTCAAAAGAGAATCGCAAATCTGATAGGCCCTGAACTGGCATCTAAGCTTCAGCCTCTGTCCCATCGACGAAACGTTGCATCCCTCTGCCTGTTCTACAAGTATTTTAATGGTGAATGCTCTGACGAACTGCAAGCACTTGTGCCCCCACGACGTGAACACCCTCGGCAGACCCGACAGGATGCAAAATCCCACCCCACACTGTAGAGATCCCTAGATGTAAAAGATCTTTCTACTCCAGTAGTTTCTTCCCCACAACCGCTAGACTTTGGAATTCCATTCCAGGTCCCTGCTTCCCCAACAGTACTGACGTGCAGAAGTTCAAGTGCAACGTGAACCAACATCTTGCTGCCAAATCCCTACATAGTACCCCAGTAGTTGTTACCCCTGATAGTAGCCCCCTACACCAAAGTGGCAATGTGCCTTGTATGGGGGGAAAATATAATAATAATAATATATATATATATATATATATATATATATATATATATATATATATATATATATATATATAGTGAATTACTAAAAACAGTTTATTTTGAAATTGCGATAAATAGTACGGCATATCGCGAAAGCAACTTAGCATGTAGAAGTGTTTTAAATTTAATTATATAATTGTTGCCTTTGGCTGAAGGGAAATTGATTTCACACACGCTGCAATTTATAGGGAATGTGGGGGATTTTTAATTATAGTCAGTCAATTGAAATATGTTTTCCATGCTAGAGAATGGCTCTTTTGTTAGTTTTGTATTGATCGGTTTGGTCCGTAATGGCAATCGATTGATTCGCGCAGATAATGGCGAGGCTTGAAAGGGGGAGAGGCGGACGCACGTGCTACTTGGCTCATGGGCTGTTGTTGTTAGTATCCTTTTATATATATATATATATATATATATATATATATATATATATATATATATATATATATATATATATATATACTGATTTTTAACTCTTTAATTAAGTTGTGTGGAAATATGCGAACAATATTTCTTTTGTGTTGTTATGGCTTCATAGCGAATATAAGACATTACGTATGCAGTAATTCATAAAAACGCCCAGTACCATGCAATGATCCTCTAGTCTCTTAGGACAAAATAACTCTGATTTTAAAAGAAGTCATTTAACATTTATAGGAGGAGTATTTGACTCAGAGAAATGAAAAATAATACGTTCTATGATACATCTTGTTAGAAACAGTCAATATCGTAGAGGCGAATTGCGACATGAATTTTAGCAAATTTCTAGCATCTCTCTGTATGAAAAGTACCACGTTGACAGTGTAGGTTTCGGGTTATGAAGGTATGAAGATATGATTTCCCCTGAGAAAACATGGAAGAAACACTATTGCTCTTGATATCGATTAGGTATCTGTTCGATAATTTTTTCAAATGACGACCAACACTGATTATACTTATTAAAGTTTGAATTAAATATTGAGTAAAGAAATCGTTGACGTTCGATTGCAACTGTTCGATACGTCCACCTCAATCGGTTACTGTTAGATCTGCCACATAAATGTTAAAATATACAGCCTAGACGATCACAAGTAGATATATATCCATATACGACATAGGACATGTTTTATAAAATAATCTCCTATACAACATATATATATATATATATATATATATATATATATATATATATATATAGAGAGAGAGAGAGAGAGAGAGAGAGAGAGAGAGAGAGAGCGTGTGTGACAGACAGACAGACAAACAGACAGAGATATTAACAGGATATTAAAAAGCAATGAACAATAGGAAAAAAGGGAAGAGAAATGTGAACGAATGGAAGATAAAAAGAGAACACGAGAGAAAGAAAAGGAGAGGCGCCATGTTATAATCTAACAGGTGCTTTTTGTTTCTTTTGACTATAAAATTCTATTAAACATACCTTTTCGCTTGTACGTTTCTGAAGCACCCACGGTGTATAACATGATTTATTTGTGCGAATTCAATTTTTTTAAGTCGCACTATTCAGGAGGAAAAAAAAGATTCTATCCTCGGTGTAAGAACATTCAAAATACTATTGCGAGTTCCTTAAGACTTTTAACCAGTCATGGCTTACTTAACAGATCTATGCTTCATCCACAGATTAAATTAAGGCGTAACAAACCTGTTAGCCGCAGCAACAGCGTATGAAAGCTAACATATGCAAATGACAAAGCCGGCTACGTAATAGAAAGTCACAGCAGAGAGAAAAAGACACGCGTGGACGAATGAGAGGGTTTCGGAAAAGCACGTCTTCAAGAAACACGCAGGACTTCACAGCTGAAATGAGAAATCACTTTTAACTAGAGAAAACAAGTAATGTAGAGATTTTATGAAAAACTGAAATAGCTTGTTGAATTTCTTTCCTCTACTTGTTTTTTTTCTGTTTTCTTGTGAGGGAGTGTACTTGTTAACATGTAACCTTACAAAGTTTTTCGTTCGAAATCCTGCGCAGATTCCCAAGTTCGACGTTATATTTGAAGATGGTTGAAAGTTACGTCAACAGAAACGTTCTACAAGAAACAAAATCCACAGGAAAACTGTAGTTTAAAAATCTAAATAATACTATTTTTTTTATCTTTTCTTAGATGACTAAAAGATATGCTTTTAATAATGAAGCATGAGTTTGCTTTATGATATTCGTAGGGCTAAATAGTAGGCAGCTAAAACACAAAGAATACCCCATTTATGTCAAAGCATTTAAAGAGGAGTTCAGAAATATCAATTGACCGTAAACAAACACCTTGTTCTATAACTTTTTAGATAGCTTCCTGTAAATCGTAAAACTAATAAAAGTCGTCCCATATGTCTCAGTAAATAAGTAAAAACAACAACAACAACAACAAAAAAACTTGCATTATGATATAGATATGCGTCGTCCTCTAAATCAGTTTCTTTCTTCTGAAAAATGCGTTTAAGAGCCTTTTCCGATGCGCTCCCTGGAATTCCTGACGAATTTATCCAGGTACTAAAAACAACTACACGGATAGTGAATATGAGACACTATTCCTTTACAAATACTCTACTAATTTTGTAGTAACAAGTAAGTAAAACTGAAATTCATTGATGAAGAAACGAGAGCATTTATCTAAGAAATAAGTACAAACATTGAAGAAACCTATCCTCTAATCAATTTTATGCTAATGTATTTTTAGTGTGTATGTGTGATATATTAGGTTGACAGAGGCCGTTCCTCGTACATCCATACAGAAAATCACTATCTTCTATCTATCTACCTATTATTCTATCTATTCTTCTATCTTCTTCTATTCTATCTATCTATCTATCTATCTTCTTCTATTCTATCTTCTTCTATCTTCTATCTATCTATCTTCTATCTATTCTATATAAATAAAATGAACTCATTTTTTCCCGTTTGAGTTTGCCCTCAATAGGATTTAAAATGAGGAGATTTCATGCAGATGTGATATGCACAAACTTCGGCACATTATCTGAGGTGTTCTATAGGCCTATTATCTCTACAATTGTTCGATAATCGTCCATTCCTATATTTGTTCTGATGAGAGTCCACTGCCAAAATCGGTTAGATTTAATGGAAGTTGTAAAATCTTTTCTCTCTATTAAATTCCTCCTTTTCCCGCTCTCCATTTACACCGCTGCTTCATCGTTAACGAGGAACTTTTACGGGCGCCCACCGTTTACGGGTTTCTTAGTTGCTTACAAAAACTGAACTGCTTCTCATGGGGGAAAACGCACCAATCTTACTTATACGTTCTTCACATTTATACACTAGGAAAGAGAAATATATTATTTATTTTTATTTTTATTTTTTTAACCATACATTACATAATTCCTGTTATATTTCGTTTCGTTCCGTTACATTTTTATGTTGACATTTTTCCTATCTTACGGAAATGTTTGACATGGTTATTTTTATATATTTATTTACGTTTCATTTGATTTCGTTCAGTTTAACTTTCCATTTTTGTGTGTACGTTTTTATGAACTTTCTGTTAAGTTTGACATCGTTATTTTCTTTTGTTTTTTCGGGGGAGGGGGATATTTCTGCTCCCACATTTAGAAATTACTTTTGCAGTCAAAATAATCATACCATCCTAATTATCGCATTTCGTAATCTAAAATACCAAATTTACACCCAAAGCAGGCTTAGCTTTATGTTGTTGACATTTTTCCACTAAGACAAACATATTGCTTACTTTTACGTTGTTCGCAGTTTTACACTAAGAACTATACATATATACACACAGATTCTTTCCATTTTTATTTTTTTACCATATATTAAATCATTTCAGTTTTATTTCGTTTCTTTCCCTCAGATTTTTCTTTTTACTGTTTACAATT
This sequence comes from Euprymna scolopes, assembly GCF_053919585.1. Taxonomy (NCBI): domain Eukaryota; kingdom Metazoa; phylum Mollusca; class Cephalopoda; order Sepiida; family Sepiolidae; genus Euprymna; species Euprymna scolopes. The sequence goes on from NC_136518.1 coordinate 68,112,709, forward strand.
TTTCGACCTTTCTGGAAAGTTTGACATCGTTAGTTTTTTTTTCTTTTTTTTTTTGTTTTTTTTTTGTACCATTCATTTCCGTTTAATTCCGTTTGGTGACGTTCGATTTTTCTTTTTTCTTTTTACATTTTTCCCAGCGTTATGGAAATTTTGACATCGGTATTTTCTTTTATTCTTTTGGCGGGTGCGGGCCAAAGTTTCAAAGTTTAACATTGGTATTTTTTGTTTATGATTTTTTGGGGGGAGGGATACACATAGTTAAACAATCATACCATCGTGATTATCGCATTTAAGAAAAGTTAAATAGCAAATTTACGCGAACATCGATTTGGAACAAATCAAACTATGACTGATTTCATATATTTACCGACGAAGATCATAATTACTCGATTTCAAAAGGTAAAAAATGCATAGGAAATTTGAACGGATTTGCTGACTTTCTTCTGTTAATATAAGGAGGTTGTGCTGAAATAAAAACATTTGAAAACATTGTTATTTACAATGATACTCTTAATATTTCCTGGGATCTTTTTTAAATCAAATGTCATTATCAGATAGTAACTACTTAATGCTCACTCAATGCTCGAAATACCAAATACTACATAGCCATTAAAAATTCCTCTCTACTAATATAAACAAATATATTCAAAATCCAATTAGATTTTCTCATTGTTTATACGAGCCCGACCAACGCCCTGTAGCCACGTTAGTATATACATATAAAACAATTAAATAAATAAAATATTAGTACTATTTCGAATAATGTGCGCTATCAACTATCTCTAGAGCTCTATGTGCGCCCAAACAGTATAATATTTGTGAAGCACTTTTCTAAATTATTATACATAAATCACTACTTCCCGGTCTATTATTCCTTCATTTAATACAAATATGGGCGTTTAATTTTTTTTTTTTTTTTTTTTTTTTAATTACATTTTCACCCCAAACAAGGCAAATTGCCACTTTGGTGTAGGGGGCTACTATCAGGGGCAACAACTACTGGGGTACTATGTAGGGATTTGGGCAGCAAGGTGTCGGTTCACGTTACACTTGAACTTCTGCACGTCAGTACTGTTGGGGAAGCAGGGACCTGGAATGGAATTCCAGAGTCTTGCGGTTCTGGGGAAGAAACTATTGGAGTAAAAAGATCTTTTACATCTAGGGACCTCTACAGTGTGGGAGTGGGATCTAGTAGCCTGTCGGGTTTGTCGAGGGTGCTCGCGTCGTGGGGGCACAAGTGATTGCAGTTCGTCAGAGCATTCACCACTAAAATACTTGTAGAAAAGGCAGAGGGATGCAACATTTCGTCGATGGGACAGAGGCTGAAGCTTAGATGCCAGTTCAGGGCCTATCAGGTTTGCGACTCTCTTTTGAACCTTGTCAAGGAGCGAGAGACTAGTAGCAGATGCACCAGCCCAGATGTGACAGCAATACTCCATACATGGGCGAATGGTGGCCTTATACAGGTACAGGATACTTTCGGGTGTTAGTAGTTTTCTAGCACGGTAGAGAGAGCCTACCTTTCTTGCAGCGGCCCTGGCAATGCCTTCAATGTAATTGTTCCAACTCATGTTTCCTGTGAACGTTAGGCCAAGGAGTTTGAAAGATGGGCTCTCAGATAAAGAGTCGTTGGCCATTGCTATGGGTGGTAGAGAGGGTTTCTTGTAATTATTGAATGAAACTAGTTTAGTCTTGGCAGCATTGAACGCGACCAACCACTTTTGTCCCCATTCCACTACAGATTGGAGGTATTCCTCTAGTGTTTCTGCCATTTCTTTAGAAATGTGTTCATTCGTCTTCCTGTCGTGTCTGCCATAGAGTGTAGTGTCATCAGCATATATACCAATCTCAGAGGCAATGTTGTCGGGGAGGTAATTTATGAATATCAGGAACAATAGAGGTCCAAGGATAGAACCCTGGGGCACTCCCGCATTTATATCATATTGTCTAGATGTGCGACCGTCGAGGACTACCTGGATTTTTCTCTTATCTAAGAAGGATTTAATTATGTTAAGTATTCTACCAGTGATACCGTATGATCTGATTTTACTGAGGAGACCCTCATGCCATACCCTGTCAAAAGCCTTAGATATATCTAGAGCTACCGCTCTGCCCTCCCCCGCTTTGTCCAGTGAATGGTATATACGTTCAGAGATCACAGTGAGGATTCTGCTGTGGAACGGGCTTGTCTAAATCCATATTGTTTGTCAGTCAGTAGTTTAGCATCTGTAAGATGATGGACTAGAGCATGGTTAATTATGGTCTCAAATATTTTGGCAAAAAGTGGGAGGAGGCTAATGAGGCGATAATTTGATGGGTCTGTCCTTTCGCCAGAATTCTTGAATACTGGTACAACAGAAGCAGTTTTCCAACAGCCCGGAAAGCAAGCTTCATTAAGACATTTGTTGTAGAGTTTGGAGAGAACTGGAGCTACTTCGGCTGAGCACTTTTTTAATAGCACAGCTGGGATAAGATCGGGTCCACATGCTTTTGAGGTGTCAAGGTTTTTTATGATAGCATGCACCTGAGCAGGGGTGGTTTTCAGATCGTCTAGTGTGGCGTCTGTCCGCATAGGAAAGTCAGGTAGGGGGTGGTTGGAAGGGTCCAGTGTGGAGTTTGAGGCAAACCAACTGGCAAGCATGTTAGCCTTGTCGGTTGCTGAGGAGACAACCTCGTGATTGTTGGTTAGTGGGGGAATTGTTGATTGCCCATTATTTACTACACTGTTGTAGATTTTCCAGAAGTCTCGAGTTCCTAGTTTTTGTGCTTCGATGCGTTTTTTAGTGGTTTCCGTGAATTCCCTCTTAGCTGTCGCTATTTCTTTCTTAACGTTATTTCTAGCTTCTATATACTTCAGTCTGTTTGAACTGGACTTATGTCGGTTAAACCTACGGTATGCATGCTGCTTTTGAGTAATGGCAGTTGCACAAGTCGACGTAAACCATTGGGGAGAGTGGGGTTTACTATAAAATTTCCGCATGGGAACATGCGCTTCGATTGCAGTTTTGAACCAGTCAGTGGTCTCGTTTGCACATTGTTCAGCAGGAAGAGAGAAAATATTTTTCCATGGAGCATCTCTAATTAGTTCCCTGATGGCTTCCCAGTCAGCCTTATTATAATATCTCGTTGTTTTGAGCACTGGCTCTTCAGTTTTGGGTCTAGAGTTTAGGGCGATTTATACCATTATCACTGCATGATCAGCGTTCCCGAGTGGGCTGTGGGCCTTCGTTATGCAGTCATCGGGAACTGTGGTCAAAAACAGATCTAGAAGTGATGCGTGTTGTTCTTCCTGGTCAGGGAAACGGGTTGGAAACGTAACAATTTGTGATAGGGAGTGAGATATAGCGAAGCTATGGGTTGTGCTGCCTGCTGCATCTGTGTGAGTAGAGAATCCAAGCCAGTTTTGTGGTGGACATTAAAGTCACCAAACACATGTATTTGTGCGCTAGTGTCGAGGGGCAGTGCCGTGTCTATGCTGTCAGATACTTTGTTTATTATGGAGCAGTCCTGAGTCGAGGGAGAGCGGTAGAGAAAATAATAGTAGCTAATACTGTGTTGCACGTTTAGTCTAAAGCACATAAAGGCTTGATCATCTGTTTCTAGGTTTGTTTCTCTAGTCAAGGGAAGGGTATTACGAATGTAAACTCCAAGTCCGTGCATATGTCTGTCAGAGTCCTTACGGCAGAGTGGGAGATATCCAGGCATGTTAAAGTGGTTAGAGGGAATGGAGGAGTGTAGGTTAGTCTCACTTAGTGCTAAGATATCCGGGGTATTTGTTAAGAGAAATGCTTCAACATCAGCTAAGTTAGTTCTAAGCCCACGGATATTTGTGAATGAGAGCCTCAAGGGAGGAGGCAAGTTGAATTTGTTTGTCCCTAATCCTGGTTTAAGCTTATTTTTAGATTGTACTGTCGTCATATTTTTTTAAGAGTTTCGGTAAGGGGGAGCTAAACAAGAGGTTATGCGGAGCTTCAGACATGCATCACAAGTAGACCATCAGCTGACCTTTCTCCAATTAGGATTGTGGCCTCAGGAAAGCCCACCGGGGATGAGTGCAGGGTCCCTTTCCATGCGCGTCATGGCACTGCAAACAACCCGATATTATTCAACTGTTGATGGAGCAGCTGCTCTAACGCTACCAAAGAGTTAGGGCACCTGTACTACCAGTCGGGAACAGCAGCCAGGAACTGTCAATCCGGTACCCGGTGTCTTATATATATATATATATATATATATATATATATATATATATATATATATATATATATATATATATATGAGAGAGAGAGAGAGAGAGTGTGTGTGTTAGACAGATAAATAAAAAGTAACAAACCGTAATATGTGTTCATCAACGTTTCCTCTTTTCGGAATACTATTTCCATTATTTTCATCATATATATATATATACATATATATATATATATATATATGTGTGTGTGTAGGTGCCCTGTTATGTGTGTGTGTATCTGTACGCTTATACTTTCGTATATATAATTATACCACAGTTATTGAATTTTCAAATCGTTTCTCATAAAACCGCTGACTTGGCTGTACACATTTGAATTATCGTTCGTTTTCTCTCTCGAATTTTAAATCGTGGAAATCTCTTTGGCTTCAGTTGGTGAAACGAAAATAACTTTCGGGAATCAAATCCCTCGACAAATTAACACTCGTGTTTTCGTTGGTCAAACATCAACAAATGCTATCGTAATTAATGAGTTTTAATAGATGATAGAAAAAAAATTCAATAAAACGAGCACGGACGAGTTATGATTGCGAAAGCCCATAAAATACTCACTTTAAATGTAGAAATGATACGCGTTAAGCCACAAATAAATCTTGCAAAATTGTTTGTTTTATGCCATAATAGAAAATCCCCTATTAAGAAATTATTTTGAAAACTATTTTGCTAATTGATTTAAAGTTTGGTTTTCCGGCATCGTACGGGGCGCCTGCTATACATTTCCAGACATTTTGTTGTACAGCCAAATATGCTGGAAAAAAAAACAACAATAAATTAAAATAATGCAAAATAAGATAAAAAGGACCAGAGGTAAAAAAAAAACACCTGAAATTTGAGTTGTAGGTGTGAGTTAGCTGCAGATGGGGATAAAGATGGTGTAAGCAGAAGTTTAATAGATTTACCAGTCTATATAAAATTAAGACAGAATAAGTGGTGCAATAAAATGAAAATTAAGATTAAATTATGTAAGAGATGAATTAAGAAATTGGCTTAGGTGTTATTTATATTGCTAGAGGGGGAATCTATATAATTATAAAACTCAAATGACCTTGTAACGAGTCATGTAACCCACTTTCGGGTTTACGATATCCGGTTGCGGATGCGCGCATAAACATTAACCGATAACAACGTAAACAAATAAACATAAATCGCTTCTTTTGCAGATTTTTACCTGCGCACTGAAGTATTAACGTTATTATTTCGAAAATATTATTTAACATGAGAAGAGTGGGTGTGTTTTGCAACTATTCTTCATTACAACAATACTGTCGCTATTTTCTTACAACTGAACAACTTTAACCCGTTCACAAACATAAGAACAATTGTAGTAAAGCTGAGACTACTACTACTACTACTACTACTACTCTCTATCTTCACCTTTACCTTCCTCTCTTCTTTCTTTTTTATTTTTTGTTTACATTTCTAGATACAAAATAGTTGTGCGAGAACGGTGAATTTGTTGCCACATTAACTAATCTGTTTCAATATTAGTTTTATTTTATTTTATTTAGTTAGTTTTTTTTCAGGTTTTATTAATTACTTTTTTATTTTAAGTGACTATAACTTTGTTGAATGATTCCAATATGTGTTTTTCATTCGTATATTTCTACACCGTAGGTTCATGTGCGTTTTAGCTGCTAAATGACTTTCGTCGGCGCTCGATTCGTAGGAAAATCATGTTTAATTTTCAATATTTGAGCGATTATTCGGAAAAATTAGTTAACTTTACACGAATAAGTAGGGTTTTTTATTTCATTTTTGAGTGTTCCGTGATTTTTCACTTTAATATACTTTCATAGAAATGTTTCTGTTATGTCAAAAAAAATGTTTTTCTTTGCGTCACAAGTGTCACGCTCATACATGAATTCCATAGCTAATATAACATACTGACCCAACGGGTCACGGGTAGTCTAGTATAATAATAAGGTTTAGAAATTTCTTTTCCAGATTAATCTTTTGTTTGGTTAAAACCTGTAGAAGTGTAAGCCATTTTGAGCTTCAGATGGTTCGCTGTTACACACAAGTCCTGGTAGGTGACTTGTTTGTAGTAGACAGTTCCCCAGAACAAAATACTCTTACCGTGTCGAAACCCGGGAAAGAACATGTGAAATTGCACCAGAAAAGGTTTAATATTTATGAAGATGATTGGTTGGTAGCAGCACGTGAATTTATTTGATTCGTCAGTTCTTAGCAGCATCGTTTATGAATAGAATCGTCCGACTGTGTGGGATCATACCCCATCACTCTCTTGAGATGATGGGACGTGTCTCCTAGCGACCTCGGCTGCAGGGAGACAGGGTAGTATCAGCCAAGGATTCGTCACTTGACACTCAGCCCAACAGGTGAGGGGCCGGGAACCGGCCCAGCACCTGTTGGACTGAGGTACACCGCCTGGGTAATACCTAAGAGGTCCACCCTCCCAGGCCTTGCCACCGGGCTTTCCGGTGGGGCAAGTTTATTGCTTGCTGCCTGAGGCGCCCCGACCGGGGAATGCCGACGGGGTTACTCAGGCAATTTTTAAAATTGCAGGAGTGCCCCTCCTTTAGGGGAGCCTGCGGGGTTCCCACTTTCCAGGCCTTGTGCCAAATAATGCTGAGGTGGGCAGCATTTAAATAACTACCCCATTACTCTCTCAAAATATTCGAATGTTCTTTATTTTACATTCAATATTAAATGTTCAATGTTCTTTCTTTTACATTCTCTTTTAGGTCTGTTCGTACGTGTAGGTTCATGTTTTATATTCACTGTAAGAGCAATTCTTTTCATTTCTTTCATAATAAAAATTTTCATTTTAGGGGCATTCCATGTCACGTGTGTTACATTTCTGAAGGGTTTTCAGTGATAACATTAATTTAAAATCGCCTTTACTCTTTTCTTTTTGACTTGTTTAGTCTTAAGACAGAAGTCTTTCATGTAGTATATAAAAAATCCATACCCATGACTATTTAAAAACAACATTTTTTTATATAATATTCTTGTTTCTAGCGTCGCGTGCATTACATTCAGGTGGGAAGGATATTTTAAACATTGTTAAACAATGTATAAACTCTGCGAATTGTGCCTTGAAAATACAACATTTATTGTTTTACATCTTCTGAGATTATTGATCAATATTTATGATTTCAGGCTCAAGGTAACAGGTACAGCATGCATTGGAATATGTTGACATTATAATTTGAAAAACAATGAATTGCGTGAAAGCATAAGCATGCGCCCGATTTCAGCTGGTTTAATTAAAATATGCTCCTCCTTGTTAAATCTTTAATAAATTATATATATTTTTATAAACATGCATTTGTTCGCTATTTCTGTACAAGCGTTCGATTTCAGCATGCCATTAATGCCGACGATGGAAAGCTGCCTGTAACAACACAATGAACACACAAGAAGCGACCCATGCCAGATAGTTATAGCCGACGACATATCGACCCGTTGTTGTTGATGTTTCTAAAATGTGCTTATCCATAGATATCGTTGGATATCGTTTAATCCCCGAGCAGCTAGTTGCGTTCCCAAGACATTCCTCAACAAAGTATCCCTCACCGAGGAGGCGATAGTCCCATACACATTACTAAAACCTGATTGCAACAACTACGGAGTTTGAAAAAGGCAATCTGGGCGTCATGATATTTACAAGAAAAATATGCAATAAAATTACGTTTTAAATTTGGCAAAAATGTCAGGAAAACGTATGGAATGTTTTAGACTGCGTTTGGACCATCTTGCATGAATCAAGCATCAGTTTTTGAGTTGCAGAACATATAGAAAGAAAATAGGGAGTTAGTGAGGGATGATGAGACGTAGGAGGAAAAAAGAATATGCTTTGGATCTTTTTTATCTCCCTACTACCAAGAATGTTCATTTCAGTATTTACCATTCATTTTCGATTTGAAGGTCAATATTGTTTTTTTTTTACCTTGATGTTTAATTTCACTTGTTTTATGTAACTGAAATGATTTAAAAACTTAAAAACTTTTTGATTTTCTATGATTATTGCCTATAACAAATAAATTGTAACGCATTTCTAACATTTGCTAATATATTTTCTCTAGGGAAATGAATAAACATCGAAAACTCATGGAATAAGGAAATATTTATTAAACTATAGTCTTTGTTAGAAAACGATACAAATTCTGCATGTGAAAATTAACGTTTTCAAATCATAATATTAAAATACCCGAATAAGGGGTCCTGGATATGACCTTAAACTATATCCAGTGGTGAGGCCCCAGCTTGAAGGCTTTGGGGAGTGTGGAGCCACCCTTTAATTACCATATCTTTCAGGTCCACTCTGGTAGTTCTAACTATGGTTTAAATAGAAACCAACTTGAAAGCAAATATATTCTATGAAAAAAAATCTTCTTCAAAATCTTTGGATTCGAAAAGGGTTGATATGCCGTAAAACAAAAACAACCAAACCAAACTTTAATAAGAATTATATATATATATATATGTGTGTGTGTGTGTGTGTATATATATATATATATATATATATATATATATAGAGAGAGAGAGAGAGAGAGAAAATAAAAAGGAACAAACCGTATTATGTGTTCATCAACGTTTCGTCTTTATTTCGAGACTTCCAGAGGGTTATTTAATGCCGAATCCAAAGATTTTGAACAAGATTTTTTTAATAGAATATATTCCAGAGGAAGTCTCGAAATAAAGACGAAACGTTGATGAACACATAATACGGTTTGTTCCTTTTTATTTTCTCTATTTTGTCGGAATACTATTTCCATTATTTTCATCATATATATATATATATATATATATATATATATATATATATATATATATATATATATATATATATGTATATATATTCTAAATATGCTTTGAATAAAAAAAATGCAAAAATAAAAATAAAGAATGCAGTTTAGATTTCAGATAGGGAAAATAATATTAATTTTAACCTATCGAAGACTGAGCACCTACATGATCCGACTCCTAAAAAGTGTATAAGCACCAAATAGAATTCATTTATATATGGAAAAAAAGGCCTTAACTAAAATTGTTAAACAGAAATAGACTAAGCACTTCCATAAGCCGATTTCGCAAAAGTCTTCAATTTAAAAATCGAATTTTACTACATAAGGATGAAAAGAGAAATATATAACTCAAATCGTCTTGCTTGCTTGCTTGCTTGCTTGCTTTGGTGTTTAAACCAGTTCCAGTCGAAGAATCCGGTTTAGGACACTTGATACGTACATGATATAACCGAGATTTATTAATTAACAACAAATAATAAGGCAGAAAGGTACTTTTGCATTTAATGAGCCGCACTGAAATAACATTATTTAGAAACCTATTATTTAACATGAGGAGGGGAAGGTGTTTTGTACTTTCACCTAACAATTTTCTAAAAAAAGATATTGTAAAACTTTAATTTAACTTTAAAATACTATTTAAAAGCGCGGGTCATTAAATACAAAAACACCTTTTAAAAAGCCGTACATGAATAAATAAAAAAATATTGACGAGGGTGGGGGTAGACCAAACTTTTTCTTAACAAAAAGTTTGTAAATAAAAGTCGGGGATAACCAGCTGCTAACCATGTAGCTGCTTCGGAGATTTAAAAACAAGACAGCTGTTAAATACATAGCTCTAAAGTGGATAATACCATTACCCCAATAAAAAATGTAAAATAATACGATTACTGCTTTTACTAATATATGAAAAAAAAATAGATAAATAAAATATAAAAATATAAAAAGATAAACTATTAATAAGTAAGTTTCAGATTACAAGATCCGTTTTGCGACATGTTAACTAGCATGTAAATGTTGTGAGAATAAAAATGCATAAAAGCTTATAGATAAGTGGAAGGACACCTAGCAATGCACATCTAAAAACCCAATATATAGTCTAAAGAAGCTTTGAATAAAAAATAAAAAATAAAATAATACATGCAGTTAAGATTCCCGGAAGGAAATAATATTAATTTTAACCTAACAATTTATATATATATATATATATATATATATATATATATATATATATATATATATATATATATACTAGACTATCCGTGACCCGTTGGGTCAATATCTTATATTAGCTATGGAATTCATGTAAGAGCGTGACACCTGTGACGTAAAGAAAATACGTGTTTTTGACATAACAAAAACATTTCTATGAAAGTATATTAAGATGAAAAAGAATATAGATAGATTTCTGTGAGTCGTTCTGTTTATTATAATTTATTATTTTTGAAAAAAAATTACAGTTACTGAATTATAAGTGGTTGGCCATACTTATAGGTAAATGTGCACTGAACAGATACCATAATACTTATTATAGTTAAATTGCATTTTTTTTATATATCTGTTTTTTTTTTACATCGTTCATTTCTGTATTACGTTTAAGTTATTTTAAACCCAACTCTACCCATGTTAAATAATAATTTCGAAATAATAACGTTAATATTTCATCGTCCCAATTGTTCTTTTGTTTTTTGTTTATCTTAAACCTCACTCATGTTAATTAATAATTTCGATATAATAACGTTAATATTTCGGCGTCCCAGTAGTTCTTTTTTTTTTTTTTTTTTTTTTGTCGTTTAAATTATCCAAATAAACAATTGTTAATACTGTCTGCTTTTTTTACATCGTTCATTTCTGTATTACGGTTAAGTTATTTTAAACCCAACTCTTCCCATCTTAAATAATAATTTCGAAATTATAACGTTAATATTTTAGTGCGAAGGTCATGCGGGTATGCGCAGCCGAATGTCGTAAACCGGAAAGTGGGTTACATAGATCGTTACAAGATCATTTGAGTTTTATAATAATAATATATATATATACAGTACTGTTTCGTTGTATCACAACTCATTAGTATGGCTAGACTAGCACGTTTCCTAGCCGTGAATCGAACCAACAACCATTGCGTAGACAGTTCTAACCACTGGACTAAGAATCGGTACTAATAAATGATTAATAAAACGAATTTTAGATAAACATCTGCCCAACGGTTAACTGTGAAAGTGTTGGTCTGTGTGTCTATGTGTCTGTCTGTGTATATTTCCCTACGCAATAACTCTGTCAGTTTCAGTCTACAGACTCGAAATTTAATATACCGTGTACTGAGATTTGGGAAAATATTTTTAATTCGTTTCCGGCCATCAATTTTTCTGTTAATGGGTCAAAGTTCAACGATTTGACCTTCGAGAACTCTACCAAACTCCTCCGCCAATTTTGGGTCTAAAGACTTGAAGTTTTAGATATAGGTTCGTTGGACATAGATCTTACTTAATAACTTAATTTGAGCCTAAAACAATAATTGTTAAGGGGTTATAAGAGGGGTCAAATTTGTAAAAAAATTCGACGATTTCGATCTCTAGCAAATTACTCAGACAATTTCTGGTCTACAGATTAAATTTTACATAAAGGGTATTCAGAGATAGGGCAAGCTTTTTAATCCGTTTAGATCGAAAATTTGAGCTACAAATATATAAATGTATGCATGCATATTTGCATGTCTGCTTAAAACTTTCGACAGGGGCAACAGATTTTCACGCAATCAGTAGCGTTTTGCAGCTCGACCGTTCAGACTACAAATACAGATAAATTGGCTAAAAACATTAATTTCTTCACCCTCAAATCGTCCCCTCTTTTCGATTGTCTAGCCTTTATTTAAACTACGTCACTTCCGGTTTGGTGGTGGTTGTAAGAGCAAAGACGTCAGGATTTTTCCGTTCTTTTCCTTTTTCAAGGTACGGATTCGAGCCAGCCTTCCTACTACCACTTTTTTTTTGCTCAACACACACCTCTAAACACCCGGGCAACACCGGGTAACCATGCTAATATATATATATATATATATATATATATATATATATATATATATATATATATGTATAAACTCACA
>NC_136518.1:68127326-68149826 GCF_053919585.1 Euprymna scolopes
GGATGCTCACAGACGTTCCAGTTTGCCAGTGGCCTATATTTCTTGGACGCTGAATATTTGAGGTGAACGTTAAGGTTTTTTCTTCAAACAGTAACCCACCAGCGTTAATGAAACCACGAAATCTTTATCTCAGTTGATCAAAATTGTTATAAGAGTAACCTATCAGCAAGTACGACGTCAAAAACAATGTTATAAAAACAAATAATTCTTCAGATTTTGGACTGTAAAATATGTACAAAATGTCAATGCTGTGACCAGGATTCGAACCTAGGTTAGCACAGCCACAACGTGGGGTCCTAACCTCTAGACGATCACGGCTAACACTGACGTCTGTCGCTCTTGGCAGAAACATGACTACTGTCAAACTATTGAAAAATAAGGAGGAAACTTAGAAAAACACACTATAGCAACCATTGTTAAATGCAGCTGAATCTCTTCGCTCGCTAAGAAAAGTAGATCAGACCAGTTCTTCTAAGAACTCACCAAACGCCAAAGGAAATAAGTTAAATTAACCGCAAAAGAAACTGCAAGAAAGTCATCTTCTAAGAACTCACTGGAAGCTGACCAAAAAGAATCAAAATCCAAGCCCTAGCCACAAAAATAACTAGATATTGTGGCTACTATACACAATCTACTAATAAAAACAAGTAAGTTTTCTAAAATAAACTACAATAAATTAACCAAGTAACCTCACACTGTCACTGATTAGGACTTCATATAAACATAACAACTACACTATTGGTGTATATACCGTTCCACACTTTAACTATTAGTGACGGGGCAGTATCTCAATTCTACGAGAGTTGTCTTGCTATAAGATAAGTGATATTATAGTAAGATACACATAAGTGTTATATGGTTACATTTAATAAAAATGCCAAAGTCAGCACGTAGTAAAAAAGCTCAGAGAAATATAGACTATGAAAAAAACAAAGTCAAGGTATTATCTGAGCAAAAAGAATACTATCAGAAAAATGCTGAAATAATAAAAATTAAGTATATTGCAAATCCTGAGGCAAAGAAGGTTGCCTCACGTGCTGACTCAAAAGCACGGTATAACAGGGATCCCGAGGGGAAAAACTGCCTCACGTGCTCTTTATAACAAAGAACCAGAAAAAAAGAAGGCTGCCTCACGTGCTGACTCAAAAGCACGATAAAACAGGGATCCCAAGGGGAAAAAAGCTGCCTCATGCACAAACTATTATAAAAAGACCTACAACCCAGCAGGAAGCGACCTGCTACTAATGGAGGCGGCAATGAGCCACCTCCTAAAAAAGACAATACTATCATGAATGTAAGTTTAAAAATAAGACTGTTAGTAAAAATACTAATTAACAAGAATAAAAAACATTGGAAATGCAAAAGGATATAGGGATGGTATGCCAAAAAGTATACAAACAAGATTGCTATGAATGGCTAGGCACATGGAAATAGAATTGCATCCAAAGTATAGCCCTATAGCTTTTTACAACCGTAATGATGGCACGGAATGAAGATTGGAGAAAAGCTATAGGGCTATACTTTGGATGCAACTCTATTTCCATGTGCCTAGCCATTCATAGCTATCTTGTTTGTATACTTTTTGGCATACCATCCCTATATCCTTTTGCATTTCCAATGCTTTTTTATTCTTGTATATATATATATATATATATATATATATATATATATATATATATATATATATATATACAGTATATATATTTCAAGTAAAAGAAAATTAAATCAACAATTGATGAAAATGGTTTTAAGATTCAACTGATAACATAGGATAGTTCCTTCTGAAAAATCTGTTTACGAAATGGCAACCCGATATCTTCTCCCTCTCTCTAAAATCCATTAATAGTTGTAATATACTTCGATTACCAATGTAATAGTTATCTTGTTGAGGCAGAAGGCGTCAGTCTTATATTCTTCCACTGTCCAGCACGTGTTTCACCATTTGTGCTGGAGATAGTGCGTGGCTATAAAAATCTTGGCTATCATGTGTTCTGCTGCGCTCCATTTTTCGCGGGATTTTTTTTTTATTGTCTTTTGCTCATAATGCTAATTGTTTAGAAACATATTTCCAAAGAAAAATGTTGCAGTCTCGTATACGATTTGCACAGTGATGGAAATACCGTCTCAGGACACATTATCTTGCACGCTAAATGTGTAATAAACCTGTCCTAGTAAATAAATTATCCGTAATGTCTTTTGCAAGAAAACGATTTTCATTTACCGGGCGCCATAACGAACATGGCGACGAAATTTATCGAAAGGATCAGTGTGAAAACACATGATCAAAGCCTGTTACTATTTGATTCGATACATTTGCGTTTATATTTTACTAAGCTAGTGATTATCAAAGAAGAACGAATAAAACTTGAAGGAGGTTGGACGAGTAAACATTCAAATTTATGTGTGCATGTAGCAGCAGGTTTAGAAGGTTGCAAACTTTTCTGACTTTAATGATGATTAACAAAAATACGACACATTTATTTCACAATCCAGCATTCATCTATCTTTGTAGGATCAGTATACACACACATATATACGCACATATACGTACGTATGAATTTTTATATTTATACATATACATTTGTATATATACATATCCCATTGACACACACACACACACGTGTATATACAAATATGCTTCCTATCCACAGACACACATATATAGAGATAAAATGTATCAACGTATGCACACATATATACATACATATGCAAACATATGCATATCTATACACGCATACATATACACACATATATACGTATACCCATGACACACACACATTGTGTATATATATACATATATATATAAACATATATATATGTATATATAAACATATATATATACATATATATACATATATATACATATGCATATATATACATATATATATATGCATATATATATATATTGCAAGAGGTAAAGACTGAATCGCTAACGTTCATTTCAGAACGTTACAAAGAAAACGTATCGCTTAGAATACATTTGGATGTGTAGCTTACTATAGCTATATTGCGTTGTTATCCTATAATATATATATATATATATATATGCATATATATACATACATATATATATACATATATATACCTATATATATAGTCTTTTTAAATAAACAAATACATAATTTACACTATAAAGAAATGAACCAATAAAACGCGAGAATTAAAATAAATATATAATAGAGTTTATCAATAAAATAAACCACTAATGAAGTCACTGCCAGAAAAAAAACATCATGAAAACTTTAGAAAGGGGAAGTAACGGCGATGAGGGTAAAATATTAATTAAGATCAAAGCTAAATCTAAGGCCAATAAACAACTCCCAAGTTAAAATAATACCAATGCCTCCAAGCTGATAGAGATGGACTATATGGGATCGTACTTACCTCCGCCTACTTCACACTCATCTTACTTATTCCCTCACGACACCTCCCTTTAAAACTTGTACTGCTCACTTCACTTTCTTCCAGAACGTAAAAAACACCCGAAAGTCTTATAAAAAACGAATGTAATCTTAACTCTCGTTTCCAGATCCCTCTTTTTTAGGTTTGATGAATTGGTGTCTTTTAATTGGGATTCCAGTGAAACATATATGCACATATGTGACAAATAATGTTTGTATAATAAACACACTATATAACAGCTATGTTCTTCTATTGAGTTATTTTTAATAATCACGCGAATTTCATGAGAGTTTCATCCGGGAACCCCATCTTAAAACCATTATAAATATATGTTATATAGTCGTGATGAGTCAAGGGAAAGAGAAAGACCGAGGAGAGAAAAAAACTAAGCTGACCTCCACAGGATGAATACGAAAACAAATAGAGCTGTGGTGACGCTTATTGTTTGCCAAATCCTGCTGCATCAATGGTAAACGGCTGTTGCGATAATACAAAATAATTTGCTAATCTTATCGAGATAGATGGAGAGTACTGGATATGTGGAGAAATTGGTTGTCATCTAGACTCACGGGTACACCACAGGCTGGTGACCGAGAGAAATATTTGATGACGGCCTGCGTGAAATCTCCTAGTACGTACAAAAGACAAACAATACAACAACAATATTAAAGGAGTCCTAATACTGTTGGGTCACAGATTAAATATACAAGGGTCTTCTATGGCAAGGTAGCATGTATGTCTATGGAGCTGATCAATATCTTTATTTCGTAATCGATAAATGAAATACATCCTTTAACAGAATAGGATTTATCCTAGAACATTATTTGCTGGGAGTTGTGCAATTCACAAGGAAACATTGACATGTTTAACCCCATTCAAACTAAGTCAGAGCAATCCAGTTTGCCGGACACTTAGCCAGAGGCAGAAATCTGGAGTTTTATAAACATGCAACGTTCGCAATATCCAGGAACCGACGCCTTCCTCGGTAGCGACGCAATTTTTGGCGCCACGTAGGCTGCCAACTATCTGGCCAACGATTTAGTCCGGTCAAATTTTTCGCCTCGGGATATGATCGCGCCTAACAGGTGACGAGAAAGAGAGAGAGAGAGATAGAGAGAGAGAGGGAGGGAGGATAGATAGAGTAATAAAAAGAGAGAGAAAGAGAAGAAATAGAGTGAGAGAAAATAAAGAAATAAAACATAGATAGATATAGAAAGAGCTATGAAGTGAACTCGAGAAATGAGATTTAAAATGAGAGATTGAAAAATAATCTTTAAAAATGTTTGGAAAAATTGAAAGAAGGAGAATGTAGTAAAATTAAAAGAGGAAAGAACATTGGGTAAGAAGGAAAAGCAATTACAAATACAAGGAAATGCAAAAACAAATTTAAACAAACCATAAACAAGATAGAGAAATGAGAGAAATGGATTGAGAGAAGTTGTTGGGAGAGAGAATATGGAAAATATACCGAGGTTGTTAGAGAATTGAAAGGACATATTTAAAGGATTATCAGTCATGTCATTCCTGTCCCTCTGAGAGGTTCGCATTGACACTGGCACGTCCTTATCTGGACGTGAACAGCTTTGTGATGCTTCGCACTGTACAGTAATCGAGAAGATATATATTAGATGCCATATATATATATATATATATATATATATATATATATATATATATATATACTAGATGCCATATATATATATATATATAAGTATTTCATTTATTCACATAAATTTACTATACGAAAGTATAGATTTATGCGTAAACTTTAAGTATTTACTTCGAAAGTGCTCAATACGTAGGTAGAGCTAGTTAGTAATTTATAAAATATATATGGCGATTAAGCTACACTGAATATTCTGCGTTTCATCCAACTATAGGATTCGTCAGGCTTATGCGCATAAGCCTGACGAATCCTATAGTTGGATGAAACGCAGAATATTCAGTGTAGCTTAATCGCCATATATATTTTATAAATTACTATATATATATATATATATATATATATATATATATATATATAAAGTTATAACATATATATGACGATTAAGCTATGCTGAATATTTCGCGTTTCATCCACTCTAGGCCTCTTCAGGCTTATGCGCCTAAGCCTGAAGAGTCATAGATGGAATAAACGAGGAATATTCAGTGTAGCTTAATCGCCATATATCTTTCATAACTTACTAACTATCTCTACCAACGTATTGAGCACTTTTGAAGTAAATACTTAAAGTTAACGCATAAATTTATACTTTCGTATATTAATAGTATGTGAGTAAATGAAGTAGTTATATATATATATATATATATATATATATATATATATAAAAACTGTGAAAGCAAAATACAGAATTCCAAAAAATTATTGATGGCAATACAAAGTGTAATTCGTTTTACGCTAAAATTGTTTCCAGATCCAGTCGACAATTTCAAATATATATTGTTTGAAAATTTAAAAAAATACAGCATTTCTTCAGACTTTATGAATAAAAACACTTTTGACAATATACAATTTTGGAAAGAAAGAAAAAAGAAAGAAAACCCTAAGCCATTTACAATTTTTTTTTATATATCCCATTCGTTGAGTTCCTTAATTAGATTTCGCTGTTTCTTTATTTCCCAATAATTAACTTTTTTATAAAAATAATTTTTTAAATTTTTATTTCTTTATTTATAGTATGGGCGTAATATCCTTGCAGTTACGTTACGGTTAAATTTAGTTTCGTATTAGTGGCAAGTAATGTTTACAGATTATTGTTATTTTAGTACTTAGATGTAAGACCATTTTATGTTTAATATTTGATTGAATATG
This sequence comes from Euprymna scolopes, assembly GCF_053919585.1. Classification (NCBI taxonomy): domain Eukaryota; kingdom Metazoa; phylum Mollusca; class Cephalopoda; order Sepiida; family Sepiolidae; genus Euprymna; species Euprymna scolopes. The sequence goes on from NC_136518.1 coordinate 68,133,541, forward strand.
AGAATAAATAAAAATAAATTCTACCAACTTTAGATGTCAGATGACAAAATCAATTAAATTAATTTTCAGCCCCCAAATTGCTAATTTAATTTTTAATAATAACTAGATTATTGTTAAGTTGTTTTATTGATTTGAAGAGGGTATCACTTATTTCACTATCAATACTGTTACGACTGAATACAAAAATGCTCACCGTTATAGAAAAAAATTCCATTCTTAGATGAGCTTTATATTTATTTATATTTCTTACCCGGTTAGAACAATAGAAACTATATTCGCATGTTAGATTTGGATAATTCATTTAGATTATAACATTTCTAGCTATTTAACTCTACATTAAAATTTAATCCTAGCATCCGATGATCCTTATTGTTGTAAAAAGTTCTACCTCAGTTACATTTAAGGCGTGATAGCAGAAAGGCTTCCAATAAACAGAGATTGCACCTTTTTTGATTTCCCGGGGTTGTAATTCCTCCCCCTGTCCACTAGTGACAATTTTAATTCAAAATCTTCATTATTTCTGTTAAGTTCCCTGACCCAATCACCTAATGCAGTTGTATTCCTCTTTTTGTTTTTATTTTTAATGCTGATTCTTGTACCCACCACTCTGCTATCGTTTACGCCATCCCTATTAGTTTCTATCTCAGGTTCCCTTTTAAAGGATACTACGTGGTTCCTATATCTGTCCTTAAACACTGTTCCCGTGACTCCCAGATATATCTTCTTAGTGTTGTCGGTTTTTATCTCGCATTTATACACTATTTCCGAGGTTAGACATTTCCCGTCCAACAGACAATTCCCAGGTATTCTGCAATTACCGTTTCTGCTTAGGATACTTTCGTTTGATGCTAGTTTATTATTGTTCCTTATTTAGCTGATGTTTCTATTGTTGGGGCTAATTATAGTGTTAGGTATGTTTCTGGACGTTGAGAAAGATAATGTTACAGAGTTTCTATTTCTTATTTAGCTTAATATATTATCCGAGGGGAAGTTTTGGTCTATTATTCTATAGAATTCCGCAGGTATATTATTTTTTATATACTCGCTGAATGGTGGATTGAACCAAACCTGTCTCTTGCGTCTATTTCTTATATTAATGATACTACCGTCATTTTTACCTGTTCTGCTGTTATTATTTCCCCCACCGTTCCTATTCTTTTGATCATTTTCAACGTTTCCCTTATTGATCTTTGTTTTTTTCTAGCTCTCATTGCTATGTTATACGAGATTACGTAGTTAGATTTGTAATTACTATTATTGGTCCTATTATATTCAATTTTTTCCGTTGTATTCCGATCTCCTAAGGGCATCAATATAGTATTCCCTGTTTTTTTCAAAAATACTCTCATTCTTAGAAAGTTCTGAAACTTTTAGAAATGTTGGGGATCAGCGCTTTCTTCATGTATTTCGGATGGTTCGGTCGGTAATCTTTGTAGAATGTTTTCTGGTTAAGTGTGTGATAAGGTTCGTATGTGTTATCGTTTATGTTGAGGGTAACGTTCAGAAAGTTTACTATCTTGTAATTGCTGTCCAGTGTTATCTCTAATCAAAATTCCTTAAAAAATCTTCTGATGTTTTTTCTTGATTTTTCCGTAATACAATCGCTAGAATTAACTAGGAAAAGTGCACCATCCCTGTAGAATCCCCCATTTAAACCTGGAATTATCTGGTCTATCTCCTTTAGTGAGTAAAGACCAACCAAGTCAGTGACCTACGAGGAATCTGGGGTGCCCATTGTGATGTCAAAATTCCCCTCTCCATCTTTTCTACTTCACAATTCACCGTTATATCTGATTAAGGTTTTCCTTGCTATGTTTATAATTTCAATTTCCAATTTTGTTAAGTCAGTTTAATCTTCTGCTAGTTTAAGTGCTTTCTTAAATAATGCAGAGGAAATAAAGGGATAGTACGCATCTATGTCGAACATGATAAATTTTGTTTTTTAGTTTTTAGGGATCTTATCAAACCACTTGATTACTTCACCGGAAGAAATCCAGAGGTTGTGCTTAATTCTGGATTTTAAGGTTGGTATGATTCTGTCTAGTATCTTTTTACTTATATTACCTATATCGGATGCTATGGAGATATAAGTATAGTACTGGGGTTATTATTGAAGTCCGGTTTATGGTCCTTCAATAGAAACCGAATGTTAAGTGGGGCGTAAACCTCTATTTTGTCTTGAATGTTCATTTTCTCACATAGTTTTAATGCTAAAATGTTGATTCTAAATAGTCTCTCTTCAGTTGCTCTCTTGTATTTATTATTAAGTTCAGTTAGAATGAGATTATTATAAGTTTGAAAATTCATACTGTAAATATTCATGGTTTTATCTGCTGGGACCATAATGTTTGGGTTGTCCACTATTTTTTTGAAGTCTTATTAATGTTTCTTAACTTAGAGTTTAAATATTCATGCTTTTTTTAACTTTTAAACCCTTTACCATATTTATCAAGTCCAGCTCCAAACGTTCCAAGGATTGTAATTGTGGTGGGAATTTTCTAGTTTTTATCTGGTAGAGTTTGAAGTAGTTCACGTTGTCTTCCTTCGAATGGTTTCCATTCAAGCCTTTATTAACAGCGGCGGTGATGTTGTTGTCCTCATTATTTTTCATATCTGATTTTTCATTTCTTCCATCTGATTCATTTAGTGAAATCCTTTACCGCCTGGATCATGCTCATTTTGCATTGCTTGTGTCCTGGAATTGCTATGTTCTTTGGTGAAAAAGTGATTTCCTCTTTTGAGAACATATATGTATTGGCGTATTTTTTTCAGCTTAAGGAGAAGTATAGACTTGTATGTAATATACTGAGTTCATGTAATTCAGTAAATTTTCATATACCAATAAGTTTAGAGCCAAAAAAGTTGACTTAAGGAGTAAGCTATAAAATTATCATATTTCATAATTGAGCATTAATATACTGTGAAAGCAAAATTCAGACTTCAAAAAATGTGGGGATGGCAACAAAAAGTATATTTCGTTTTACGTTACAATTGTTTCCATGTCAAGAAAATGTAATTGCAGAATACCTGGGACTTGTCCGTTGGATGGGAAATATCTTACCTCGGAAATAGTGTATAAATGCAAGATAAAACCCGACAACACTAAGAACATATTATATATTTTAACCTTACAATTGAATAAAACAACATATCATAAATCTTTAATTAAACTTGGAAATACGATTTAAAAATAGCGCGGATCAGTAAGTGCACTAGTACCATATATATATATATATATATATATATATATATATATATATATATATATATATATATATATATATATTTATGTATAGATATATATATATATATATATATATATATTCATTCAGAAAAAAAATGTTAAATAGCAGTGTTCTGTCTTGGACTTTTTTGTTTTGTTTGTAATTTGTCAATGTTTTAATTGTTGTTGTTATTTCTCGATTGAATTTGTGCATGAAAATTTCATATTGGTCCAAGTCCATCTGCTTTTTTGTTGTTGTTTTTCAAAGAAATTTCGACTGAGTTTCCACAGATGTCTTACGTTTAAAAAGCAAAAGTCAAGTATCATGGTGTAATTATGCTTTAAATAGAATCATGTTTTTCCAATGCGCCCCCTTTTTTATACAAGAAACAACTGTTAATTTTATGAAATTATTTTCACAGAATCACTTGAAGCGAAGCTAAACCTATCGTTGTCCAATTGTGCTCTGAAAAAAAACTTTCATTACGATCGCACTCCTGTCTAATCAAAGAATCTGCAGTTTATTTCGTAGCCTCACCTTTCTGCGTACGGTGATAAATCTTCTTTAATGCGCTTGTGATGTCAAGGCATAGAAAAGTTTTTACTTTGGTCAAAATTGTTCTTTAATCGGATTTCTTAAATTATCAATTTTCGATACTTATCTTACGCATTCCGAATACGAAAACTATGTAAGAACACTCCCAGACACATCATGTACATTTCTGTGAAATACCCCCCCCAAATGGGCATGTCGTTTCCAAGTCCATGGGCAATAAACTCACACAAAATATATATTCAGCACGTCTGATTTAACACGACAGATTAATTTTTCCTGTTTTTATGGATATATTTTCAATTTGCCGAGCAGTTGTTTTAATTTCAGCAGGCATGTTGTATAAAATGGCGCTCAAAAGTTGTTGCTTGGCCATATTCTTCTCAAGTGATTTCTATCGGTGCATCCGAGCGCTTAAGAAGAATATTTATTACTTAAAATTTCATTAGAGCAATTCATTGTGTGTATAATATTTAGTTGAGATGAAAGTTATTGTGAATTTTTAATTTTGATTTCAAAAGATGTATTTTTTAAGTTTTCGTTGTAATAACTTTACTTTATATATCATTTTAAAGAGCTTTTTCGTTATATCTTCATCGTTTAAGTTACAATAATTAAAAACTACTCGTTGAATATAAATTTTAAAAAAGCAAATTCGCACCATGTTTTTTTTTTATTTCAACTCCAACCAGGCCGATAAGCGGCTAAAACTGCTCACGATATCAACGAAGCGCTTGGCCCAGTATTATTACTGAACGCATAGAACAATGGTGGTTTAAGAAATTTCGTGGCTACGACAGGTATCTTGTAGATATGAACGTAGTGGTCAGTCATTGGGTGTTGACAATGATCAATTAGGAGATTTAGTCGGAGCCAAACTGTTCTAGAACTTGCTTCTGAATAAGACGTAACGTACACGAAGAGTTCCAACCACGTTAGATATTGAAATGACAAAAAAACTTGAGAAATTGGTGCCTCACCAATTGAAAGACGACGAAAAGAAACGCTATAATGAAGTGTCACTTTCAATCTTTTTACGCAGCAAGAACGACCCGTTTCTCGACCGCGTTATCACTTGCGATGATATTTTACGACAGCCTGCAAGGCTCAGCTCAGTAGTTAGACGGCGAGGACGGTCCACGATACTCCCAGAAGCCAGAGTTGCATGAAAATAGTGTCATGATGACTGTTTAGCAGTCTGCGACCCATCTCATCGATTACAGCTTATTGAATGCGAAACCATTACGGCGGAGAAGTACTGTCAACAAATGGATGAAATGCATCACAAACTTCGACAATAGCCAGCATTAGTAAACAGAAAATACCAATTATCCTCAACGACAATGCCCGACCGCACATTACTAAACCGACTCTGCAAAATCTGAAAAAATTCGGCTACTTCATCCTCCATACTCTCTAGACCTCTCTCCGACAGGCCACCACTGTTTTCAACCGTCTCGAAACTTTCTGCTGGAGAAACGCTTCAAAAACCTGAGCGAAATTCAAAACTGCTTTCAATGTATTCATCGCCATCAGAACACAATATTTATTACTTTACTATCATTAATAGACACGTTTTGCGTTGGCAAAAGCGTGTTGATTCTGATGGTCTTTATTTCGACCAATAACTTTTTTGTTTGAGCCGAGATATGTTCATCTGAATTTAAAACTTAAAAAGCGACAGACTTTTTTATCAACCTGATGTTACATATTTTTACGTTAATACGAGAATTTATCAAAGGAACAGCATAAAACACTATATTTAGTATTCAGAGATTTTCAAAGAATCGGTGTCGGTAATTGCATGAGAATCAGAAGAACTATTTTCATCGTATTATCACAAGTGTGCTTGTGCATGCTAACATTTAAATGTGAAAACCATACAATATGCATATTGTATATATATATATATATATATATATATATATATATATTTGAGACAGAGAAAGAAATCGGTTTATGTAAATGTGCATGTATGTGTGCGTGGTTTCATGTTTGTGTGGTCGCATGTGTGTGTAATTGCATGTGGGCGTGTGTGGTTGCATGTGTGTCTGTGCAGTTGTATGTGTGTGTGTGGCTGCATATGTATGTGTGGTTACATGTGTGTGTAGTTGCGTGTGTGTGTGTGTAGTTGCATGTGTGTGTGGGGGGCATGCGTGTGTGTAGTTGCATGTTTGTGTGTGTGGGGTGGTTATATGCGTGTGTATGGTTAGATGTGTGTGTAGGTTACATGCGTCTTTGTGTGTGGTTGCAAGTGTGTGTGTGTGTATGACTGTGTGTTTGCAACCCGACGGCCTGTCTTATGATCAGCGTGAAATAAGTATGGCCCACTATTGAAAATTATGCTAAAAGCTAGCATTAAACTTAAGCGCCCGGGGACCCCGGCAACGCAATAAACAATAAAAAGAAATCCACTCAGAATTGGAGGCAATTCCAAAAATGTTCTCGCTTCAAGAAACATAAGCCATGCTCAGATTTTCGGGAGTAAAAGAAAATAATGACCCTCCCCTCGCGAGTGTCTGTAGCCAGACACTATGTCGGCTTATCTATTCATTCGTCCGGGTTCAAGCAAAACCTTATATTTATATCTATTTTCGAAGCCAGTCTGGTGACAAAATATGCATATATGAACGAATGTTTGCTAACTAGATGTGAGCTGTTTGCACGTATACATATTTATAGACGAATGAAGCTTTCACACTATATATATAATTATTACAACATTTTTAATACCTAAATACACTAGTGTTTCATCCTTTAGGGAATTATCATATATACATATAAATCCAGGCTTGAGATATTCAAAAGTAAGAACTTATAGTCAACGAGGTTTTGAGATAGTGCTTGATAACACGAGTAAAATATTTTCATCATTATTTATTCGAAGGTAAACAGTTACATTTGGTCGCTACAAAAACCTATCTGTTTCAGTCAATAAGACTTCTTTATGCGATCTTGAACCATTAGACCCTATATAAAAGAGAAAAAGACATAACTTTTTTTTCCTATATCGTCGACTGTTTCAGGGTCACCAGACAAATCTCATAGACTGAAACAGATGGCTGTTTTTAGCGACCAAATGTCACTGTTTACCTTCGAATATATATATATATATATATATATATATATATATATATATATATTCGAAGGTAAACATATATATATACATATATATATAAAAATATATATAGCAATTCTCTAAGTGCATTATTCTCTCATTCATTGCAACATAATGACACCTTTGACTATAAAAAAGCAAAAATAGTTAAATTTATTTCAAATAAACCGCGCCGAAGACTTCTTGCATCTGCGCTTATCAAAAATTCAAACACAATTAAACACCGTGCAGGTTTCTATACCATAGCGCCATTAATAAGTAAACTTTTATTAAAAGAATATAGACACAGGTTTACCTTCTCACACCATTACCACACGCCCTGTAATAATTTATACATATAATCTAAATCAATAAATTACATAACAAAAAACACTCATTACCTTTCTGTTACACACCTATATTTGAATTTAAACAGATATATCTATCTATATATATATATATATATATGTATGCATATATATTTGCATATGTCATTAACGAGAAAGGAATATATTCTGTTTGTTTCTTTCTCAATCCGTTTCTTTGATTTTGATGAGATTATGTTCGAACGTTCTGTACGAATGTAAAAAGAATGTGCCGTAGTCGCGATATTTTCGACTTCCATAAGTCGTCTTCATGCGAATCATGGTATAAAAATTGCATTAATGAATTTATTGTACAGACGATTATAATGGTTTAAAATCATTAAAGCATGTAAGGGATCCAGCTCTTTATATTGAAAGAACAGGGAACGCTTAAATTAAAGGTTCAAAAATAAGCCCGCCAAAAACAAAAAAAAATGGATTGCAAGACAAACACAGTGGAATTATCTTTGTAGTTCAATAAAATATGCATTAGAGAAAAAATACTGCCCAAGAATGGTACTATATACACACACACATATATATGCATATATATACACATATGTACATATATAGATGCATATATATGCATATATAGATATATATATACATATATATATATATATGCATATATATGCATACATATAATATATATATACATATATATGCATATATATAAACATACATATATATATACACATATATATACACATATATGCATATACATATAATATACATATATACATATATATATATACATATATATGCGTCTATATACATATACATATACACGTACATATATTTACATATACATATATACATGTAGATATATATATATATACATATATATATATATATATATTAATATATGTACATATATATACACATATATATATACATATATACACTTACATATACATATATATACATATATATATACACTTACATATACATATATATGCATATGTATATATGCGTATATATACATATGCATATATATACAAATATATATATACATATACGTATATATATACATGCGGAGATAAATATATATATATATATACATATATAATATATACATATGTATCATATACATATATCATATATATGTATATATATATTTATATATATATATATATATATATATATATATATATATATATAGATATATAGATATATATATAGATAGATAGATAGATTGATAGATAGATGTAATCCACGGGTGTTTGCACAGAAAAATATTTAATTTCATGCACTAGAGTAGATTAGAAAAAAATGCAATGGAGGTAATTCTAGATAAAAAAGAATACCATGAGAGTTACCTCCCTTGTATCGGGTAATATTATACGAATTCAAACACTAAGCAATAAAACAGTAGTAAAATAAACACTGATAAATAAAGGAATGAAATTATATAAATTCATATGATAATTAAAAACAAAACAAATAGGAAAAACAGAGAAAATTAAAACAAAATTAAAAATTAATAAATAAAACATAAAAATACGAAAGTACGGGTTAATAAGTAAAACTAACTTTACATAACACCAAAAGATGAAGGAAGTGAGGAAACATAGCTGTGGAAATCTTTTTACCCGAATACGATGTTAAGCTTGTTAAAAATATTTGTTGTAAAAATCTAATGGATAAACATCTGTAAAAATTGGTGGGAACATGATATTTTTACGGAAACATAAATCGTAAAATTGCCAACTCATTAATGAAACAGCTGTAATAGAAAAATCCAGGAAATAAACGAAGGTTATAAAAAAGAAAACGTGAGTATTTGAATTTTCAACAAAATTTTGCACTATATATATATATATATATATATATATATATATATATATATATATATATATATATATACAGGCACACACAAAAACATTTTCTAATTTGATTAAAGACGGTATAAATAGACGGACAGATAGAAAATATACCTTTATGATAATATCCTAATTAAAATTAGTATTCTTCGATTACAGGGAATACAAGAAACACCTGTGCTGAGTATATTTCAGCAATCGTTTGCTCAGTGAACTGATGATTTTACGATGCTATCCACTTACGCATTATTCATATCTACATCCGGTTTTGCATCCTAATGAAAACGAATTTCTGAATTGCGCATCGTCTGAAATTGTATGGTAGACCATATGTGCACATATGACCCAACATTTGATGAGGATTTAATTAGCAGAGTCACTGCGGTTATATTTAAAATAGCCACATCACGACAGTACTAAACTGAACAACGCATAAATAAACGGACTGAGAGAAAGAGGTACAGGGGGGGTATTAGCAACAGTAGTGTTAATTTGATAATATGATGTTAATACACTAGCAGATGTAAAAGCATCACACACCCTCACACACATATATATATATATATATATATATATATAGTTTACTTCAATCATTGTTGGTAAATAGATATCTGGTTACTTAGCTGTAATATTTAGCGCTTAACGATTATCGATGTTTTTTTCTTTACATTATTTGTAATATGTCTCGTGCAACACATGGAAGGCTCACGTAATTCGAATTCTTCCGGACTACTTTTCATACAGACTGTTTTTAAACACTTTGATTTCATGAAGATATAAAAGCCTGATGCCATTAAATGTTTTTCACTCTCTAACTGTCTCCATCATCATCGGCAATCACTCGTGACTGGTATGATTGTTCTTCCGTCGGTGAGATTGGGTTTGCTATTTTTTTTTTAAATTTTCTTCCTTTGGAGATTGTAATGCTGGGTATGGGCCAGCCAAACCAGCTGCCAACATTGCCCTTCTTTTTATTGAAACCAACCGAGAGCTCTTTTAGTATCATCGCTGTTCCCTTTAGTGCATTTTTCTGGATCTCTTTTGCATTTGGTTCACAAGGAATATTAGTTAGGTAGGACTTCAGGTTCTTCTTCATAAACCTTGTAGCACCTGTGATAACTGGTATGATTGATATCTCATTAAGATTCCAATTTCTTTTCATATCATACATGAGACCTTGGTATTTGGTCTGTTTCTCTCTTTCAGCTCTGTTCAGACCGCCATCGTTAGGGACACTCACTTCAATCAAGGTTGCAACTCTCTGACTTATTCCATATAACTTTGTCAGGTCTTATAACAGCATTTTCAAGGTAGGTGGCTGTAGAGATTATATGGTCGTAATGGGTTCTAAGATGGCTATGGAGGCCGATCCTTGAATTGCAGACTTTATTGCAGTGGGGATATGTGTGAGTGGTCGAGTGGGTAGTGGACGAGGTGGAACGACTTGTATTGGTAGTAGACCTCTCCTTTCTCTGCTTCCTTCCTTTTTTTCTGCGGCTTTGTGGAGTTTTTTTTTTTCTGAGTGAGCCGTACCTTGATAGACTAATAGACTAACCTGCTCCACATGCCGCTCTAAAAAGCAGAATCCTCGCAGCTGGTAAAGCTGAAGGTACACTGTCTTAGGTGTGTCTTTATGTTGTCTCTTTTTCTATCCTTCTTGAGACCGTTTTCCTTTTTTAGCTGACCGTGGGGCATTTGCTATGAAACTCTCTAAAATATATATATATATATATATATATATATATTATTATTATTATTATTATTATTAATGATATGATCTCAATATTTACCTCGATTCTGATACAACCCTCGATTCCAATTTTTATAAATCTCTAACTAGTTAACTATAAAGTGGTTATTTTCCCCGTTTACGTAAAACCCAATATTACATATGCGTATATTTTCTCAAACGTAAAAGTACACTTGTAAGCAGATGATCCATAAATTTTAGCTTTATTAGGAAGTAAAAATCAATAAATATTTATCGGTACGGCAAGCAGTTTAAAATGTTATTTTAAACCAAATAAATTTTTAAAAAGGTAACAAAGGAAATCGATTTCGGTATTGGAAAATTGGTACAAACATTTTTGATACCGATCTCGATACCCGCAAATGTAGCTATTTTTCACTAATATATATACATATATATTATATTTTTCACTAATATATATATATATATATATATATATATGTATATATATATTGATATGTAGTTTGCTTGAAGCATTGTGTGGGATGTTTAAAAAAGATTTAGAAGGCTGTCACTATGCGAGGAATGAATTATAGTCGCTGTTGGTAAGAGGAGACGAGAACAAGTGGCAATTTACAAATCAATAAGTACATACGTATATATATATATATATATATATATATATACATTTTTTATATATATTTATTCAGGTGTATGGTAAAATGTCTTACTTGTAATGCCTATGCGACGTATTCCATTATTAATTTTGGAAAAAATTTCCCGTTTCAAATGGTGTGCGTAACAGGTCGATTCAAAGCATGATTTGAATCGACCTGTTACGCACACCATTAGAAAAGGAAATTTTTTTCCGTAATTAATAATGGAATACGTCGCATAGGCATTACATGTAAGAAATTTTACCATACAACTGAATATATATATATATATATATATATACGTATGTACTTATTGATTTGTAAATCGCCACTTGTTCTCGTCTCCTCTTACCAACAGCGACTATAATTCATCCCTCGCATTGTGACAGCCTTCTAAATCTCTTTTACACACACACACACACACGCACACACACACACACACATATATATATATATATATATATATATATTTATATATAGATGAAAAATATGCTTATTCAATTATATTTCACCCTTTATTTATAGCAATCTTTTTATTTATGGAGCTCAATGTATGTTAAATATATTTACAACGCATATACAAATAAATGACAAGAATCGTTATTCCAAAGCCCTATGTTAAGCATATATATATATATATATATATATATATATATATATATATATATATATATATATATATATATATATATATATATATATAAAGTTAGTAAAATCTATATGAAAATTACGCTACACAGATTATTTCGCGTTTCTGTATGTACGGTATAATCGAGTTGACATACTGGTTCTCGTAAGATGACCGAAGTTAAGCAACATAAAGCCTAGTTAGTTCCAGACGGGTGATCATTTGGAAATTCTAGGCGCTGTATGTTCTCTTAGCGTATATCGGTATTTGTTTTTAGTCCTCCTGTACGAGCAGTTCACTTGCCACTGATATTTATCTATGTGGACTCAGCAGAGGTGTGGTTTAGGATTGTGCACCTCCTGCCACAAAAATTTAACGCGCATGCACACTCATACGTGGGTATCCATAGCTTGCCAAAGGCTGAGGAAGCCTCTTATATATATATATATATATATATATATATATATATATATATATATATATATATATATATATATATATATATACTGTAATCATTATGAAATACCTACTGACACTAGGGATTCATCCGTTCTGGAATCATCAGTGCAGGGTGTCACGATTAACACTGTTCGATAGATTCGAACCCGCCATTAACAAGGATTCGCGTAATAGGTAAATTGCCCGATTTTATTTCAACTTGAAGTGCTCAACGATAAGAAACAAGTTTCTTAAAGGGGCTGACATAATTATTTATTATAATAATTATTATTAAATAGCTACAGACACTAGTGTGTCATTATTTCTGGAATCAGTGGGGGGGTCACGAGTAACGCTGGTGTATAGATTCGAACCTGTTATTAGCATTATAAATATTATATATATATATATATATATATATATATATATATATATGTGTGTGTGTGTGTGTATATATTAAGGTTAATAGTAGAAAAACAGAATGATAAAAGAAAGAATGATTAAAACACACAATCAAAGATAATATTTGGGTTTGCAACGTTTTTTTTTAAAAAGATGTTTCCAATATTGCTTTAATATTATAAATACATAGCAATATGCTCAATATTTACTTCATTATATTATGTGTGGAAGATATTGCAAAGATGTTGTCTTTTAATTAACCCATTGCGTATGGAATTGTATGAGGTTATCCTTTGTTTATTGAGCTTGAACTAATGCTTTTTTTATGTTGCTTATAAAATCAAGGGGAAATATTTATCGCAGCATCGTTTGATGCAGGCTTATTTGAGAAGGCCCATTTCTCAAGGAATGAGGAAATATGCAAGTCAAGCACAACGAGCAAAACTGTAGGTGAAATTCTGTAAATGAAGAAACAATAATGGTGGGAGTGGCAATAAAACAAACATTAATCAAGAATAATTCTTTTGAATGAGATAGGATTTGGATTTTATAAAATCCCTGGTGTTACCGGATTAAATGTTCTCAAGATATTGGCTTCCCGACCCCAAAATGTACCAAGCATTGATGCTATAGTTTTATATTTATTTTCCTTAGAAAACTCAAGATAAAAATAAAATCAACATTTTTTTTTCTACAAAAGAACAAAATTAACTTACACTATGAATATATATATATATACACTATTAAAATATAAAAATCTTGAGGTATGAAACCATTTTTTTTTCGGAAATTACACGGTTCTGTATTAAATCACCTTAAAATGTCAGTATGTCTTCAACAAAAACAACCAACCTAAACAATATGAATAGATGTTTAAACATATAACAAATTTATAGCATAAAATTATTCCCATATTAAATAATTCGAAATGATCAATACAACAACAGCAACGAGTCATGGTTGGGTAGGGATTAAAAAACGCGTGCTGAAAATCTTAGTGTGCCAAGTTTGAACCCAGTTCGATCCGCTGTAACCGTGTCGAATAAGGACGTTTGGTAACTTTCGCATGCTTCCTCTCTTAAGTATTTGATATCCGTCCGAAATGAATTATTGATAGAAAGATATCGAGAAAGCGAATGGCAAGAAAAGAATCATCAGCAACGATGCTCGACAAAAGCATCAGTAACAAAAGAGAGGTGTCAGTTGCTCTGTGGTAAACGATACGGGCTGTAAAGCAGTGTCTGTGTGCCAAGTTCGAACCCAGTTAGTTCCACAGAAACAGTGTCACTTAAATACATTAGCAACTTTCACGTGCTCTCTCTTTCTCTCTCCCCCTATCCCTCTCTCTCTCCTTCTCTCTCTCTCTCTAAAGTATTCGATATACTTCTGTAAATATTTCTAAACAATAATATCGGGCAATTGCTAACAAAAATCGTTTTAAACACTGATGCCCGACGACGACGACGACAACATCTCTGAAAACCCAAAACAAATTTCGATAAAAATTACCAAACAAAACTGTTCTTTATAGTATATATTGAAGTTAAATGTATCCCTGAGAATGTTGGAATACGCAATAACAATGATAAAAGAACGAATTCTGTAGTGAAAAGCATTTTGGCGCAAAAAAAAACTAGCAAATAATTTCAGTTATTGCATTTATTTTCCTATCTAATTTATTTCTCTGATTACGTTCTCATATTTAATGTAATTTTAAAAACTTTTCGGACAACACAATCTTTCGCCGTTCTTCAGGTGAATCTTCAGAAGGCTCTTGTCGAACTTGGAAATTGACGGAATTTGAACGAACACTTTATTTATTTCACGTTCCGTCAGAAGCACTATCAAGTCATGTCTAAGTAATCTGCCTGTGGTTTTGATTGCACACAGTGCGAATTGAACCTCCAAGAGAAAATCACTTTCAAAATTGAATTTTCCAAGTACCCTAACAACTGCGACACGGATTCTTGCGGACAGTTAAAGTACGAATTGAGAGAGACTTAACACTGTTTTTATTTCTAGTTGAAATATTACTATTTTATATTTTATTACTATATATATATATATATATATATATATATGTATATATACATATATATATATACATATATATATACATATAGTTAGTAAGTTATTAAATGTATATGGCGATTAAGCTACATTGAATATTCCGCGTTTCATCCACTCTAGGATTCTTCAGGCGTATGCGCGAATTCTGTGGTTGTTTGTCGTTTTTATATAACCATCTTCTATTGAGAGTTAAGTATGTCAATCAGCTTTCTAGTATCCAGCTCTACTTACTAGCTCTACCTACGTGTTGAGCACTTTTGAAGTAAATACTTTAAGTTTACGCATAAATCTATACTTTCGTATATTAATTTTGTGCGAGTAAATTAAGTAGTTATATGCATATTTATATATATACATACATATATATATATATGAATACATATACATATATATACATATATATACACATATATATACATACATATACATATTTATATATATACATATTCAGATATATATATATATATTCATATATATATATATTCATATGTTCATATATATTCATATATATATATATATATTCATATATATATATTCCTATATATATATATATTAATATATATATATATATTCCTATATATATATATATATATATATATTCCTATATATATATATATATATATATATATATATATTCCTATATATATATATATATATATATATTAATATATATATATATATATATATATATATATATATATATATATATATATATATATAACAATTTACTATAATAATTATTTTCGGGAATCATCAGAACAGGGTGTCACGATTACACCGGTCGGTAGATTTCGGCGTGTTCTGTCTATAAATTTTACTTCGTCCCAAAAGGAATGATATGAGAACAGTAGTCGGATGAATCCAAACAATAATAATAACGTATGTATATGTAAAGAAATCAGAAATTGTTTGCCTTTGTTTTTAATTCTAACGTCTAATTTAATAATAACATCGTAATGAAATGTACACCAGAAATAAAAATAAGATTACAATTGTACTCACCTTAGGCAAAGTTGGGTGTATATCGCCAAATGTATATAATGTTATTCACTTACCTGTAAAGGTAAAACAATTATATATGCGTTAATATATATGAATATATATATAGAGAGAGGTGGGGAGAGAGAGGGAGAGAGACAAAGTGAGATAGATAGATAGATAGATAGATAGATAGAGGTAGAAAGTGAGGGAAAGAGAAAGAAAAAGAGAGACAAAGAAAGAGAGAAATTAAGAGAGAGGGTGAAAGAGAAAGGGAGAGAGAAAGAGAGAGACAAAAAAATCAGACAGAAAGATACAGAGACATAAGGTTGAAAGAAGGGAGAAGGATGAAAAAGACTGAAA
>NC_136518.1:68154826-68179826 GCF_053919585.1 Euprymna scolopes
AATCAAAATAATTTAATGTGTTTTGATCAAAAGTAAAATTAAGATTCTATACAAAAATCTTAGTAGGATTATATCTTGATAAAAATATTGATAAAGAGATACAAAAGGTACAAAACCATTCTGCTTGGAGAATACAATTTAACTGTCGTGATATTCTTGTCATATGGTTATATACACACGATAAGAATATCACGACAGTTAAATTGTATTCATTGTAAGTCATGGAAGTTTCTTTAAAACCTTAAAAAGTATATAAAATAAGTGAAGCATGCACGGTCCATCGTGGGTGCACAGTGAACGAGCCATAAAAAATGACTAAGTTCAGCATTTATCCCATTTCCATTTAGTCCCAACAGTTCCCAGGGGACATAAAAACCTGGTGAAAATGAACAAACGGTGTGGTTTTAGGCCTTAATATATGTAAATTTGAATTCTACATCATGCAAAAAAAAAAAAAAGAAATGACTTAGTCCGTCATTTGCCCCGCTCCCCTATTCAGCCCTAAAAGTCCCCAAGGCCTTAACATATTTTAATTTGAGTTCAGCACCATGCAAAACTGCTAAATAGACATACACAGAAAATTTTGGACAAATGTAAAATAGTCGCCAAAATGAAATGTTTTTTATTAGCCCTAAAATATGCCCTGGGGTACATCGAAGAGTTATCGCGAAGTATAGACAAACAAAATTATATAGAAATCAGTTAGTTACAACTTTTCAGAAAGTTTCATAAAAATCTAAGGCGTCATTTTTCTTATAATTTTACAATTTTAGCTTAGGTGGGGCAACTGAGGTTTTCCCGGAAAATCTGTTCTCTTACTTTTTTACTCATGTCATGTTTAATTTTTGTGCAAAATTGCAAAAAAAAAAAAAAAAAATCGAAGGCGTAGTTATTGAGAAAAGTGCGTACAGACGAAGAGACGTATAAAGGAACGGACGAACAGACAAAGGTGAATTTACAGGTTTTCTCTCTTTTTATCGGGGAACCAAAAAAATAAAACCTACGTTGGAACATTAATTTGTCAATATGTCAATTAATCTCCTGTATGGCTGAATAGTTTTACTTGCATTAACAAGCAATAGTACCAATATTATTAAAGGGATCATCAGTTGTTTATCATGAAACACTGTCTCGGGGATTTAATATACATTCATATACACACATATCTACACATAAATATATACACATATCGATCATCGATTCTATTCAGTTTCAAAAGACAATGACGGCCACTGTACGGGTAGCTGCGCGTTTCATTGTGAGGGAAAAGTTGCGCAATCCCAACCGAGCCCCTTCTAAATCGTTACTGCTTGAGTCCAGGAGCAAGGAGACGCCCAAAACAATTAGAAACACTGAAGAGGAAAGCAGAGAGCACGTACAATACCTATTTCCAAATAGTCACCATTTATATACTGACTAGACACAACGTTGCTTAGCTTCGGTGATCTAACGGGAATACATATATATATATATATATATATATATATATATATATATATATATATATATATATATATAGGGTGAACAGAAAGTCCTTGGACCAATTCAAAAGTGGTTTATTAATAGAAAATTACAAAAATATAAATTAAATATGCATGAAAATTATAAGTTAGGAAACCAAGAATAAATTCAAATTATTTTCAATGCGATGTCCCTTCCTTTCGATTAGATGTTCAATTCTCTGTCTGAAGTTACCAATCGAGGCACGCAGCGTTTCCTGAGGTATTTTAGCCCATTCACTCAGAAGAGATGTCTTCAAAGCATCAACACTTGGATGAGCAACAGAACATACCTTTGCCTCCAACAAAGACCACACCGAAAAATCCATGGGATTCAAATCAGGCGATGCAGGAGGCCACATCTCCTTACTCCAGAATCTTGGAAAATGACGTTGGCACCAGTCTTGAGTTTTTCTGGAGGTGTGGGATGGTGCTCCATCTTGTTGGAAGGTGAAAGGCTGATCTTTGAAGTGTTACTTCATCTCTTCAAATGCTGGAACCAAAATATTGTTAAAGTAGCGATCTGTGTTGATCTTAACCCCTTGCTCCACGAAAATCAGAGGCGACTTCCAAGATTTGGAGACTGCAGCCCACACCATAAGGGAAGACGGCTTTTGTCGGCGGAAAACTATTCTCACGGAGTCATCAATGTCTGCTGAAGATTTTGCGTAAACTCTGTCGTATAATATACTGATTGTTAACAGTCGCTTCAATTGTGAAGAGTTTTTCATCAGAAAAAATAATCTCTCGCTCTGCCGTGCCAGCCTTCAGTTCTCCAAGAAGAAGCTTTGCTCTTTCAAGTCTCTTGTGCTTTTGGGCAGGTGTGAGGTACTGTCTCTTTCTCATCTTGTAGGGGGACAACTGGAGATCGTTTTTTACGATGGTTCTCATCGAGGTCACGCTCACATTCATGTCTTTAGCCATTTGTCTTGCAGATCTCTTCAGGTTCCTCCTTACCCTCTCTCGGACAGCTTTAATCACCTTTGTTCGAACAGTGCGAGGTCTTCCACTCCTAGGACGGTCTTCAGATGTACCAAGTTCCTTAAATCTGTTCACAACATGGTACACGGTGGATTTAGCCACTTTCAAGAGCGTAATAATCTCTGAGTTTGTCCTTCCCGCGCAATGAAGCTGAATTATGGCCTCTTGTTTGCTCATTTTTCTGAAAGTTTAAACAAAATTATTTTAATATTTTTGTTGAAAATAATTAGATCAATAGTTAGACTAAATATTTACTTCATTCGAAAAGAGAAAAAGTGATTTTAACAATATTTAATTTTAAAACTAAAAATGATCCAAGGACTTTCTGTTCACCCTGTATATATATATATATATATATATATATATATATATATATATATATATATATATATATATATATATATAAGCACAAACATAGGGAGACAAACGTTAGCGTCTATTAGACACTATTTAAATGTCCTAGGTCTCTAGGTAAAACTGGCCAGAGGATATTTCGCTTTATAAGTAAACCCTGACTGATAATCAAAACAATAATAAATATAATATAATAATCCTGACTAATATTTAAAATCTTAATATAATGACCCTGGTTAATATTCAAAACCATAATAAATAGCTTTTACGAGGAATGGTGCACGTTCTCCAAGTGACGTTACCTCAACTATTAGTACGAAGTTGGATACTCCACCAGACTAGTTGAATTCTGGAAATGGAATTCAGTAAAACCAAGAGACAAAAAAGAAAGATATACTATAACATATTAAAAAAGACAATTGGGTTCTCAACTTTTTTTTTTACTTACTCAGACTAAGAGCTTTAATGGCATTTTCGATTATCAATGTATATCATACAGAATTCAGGTATTATCTCCAGATTGCGGACACATTGTTTTCTGAGAACTTCAACTGACGAAAATGAAACAAAAAGAGATATACACACATAGAGAAAGCGAAATACACACACACGTATATATATACACACATTTGTATATACGCACACGCACAAATATACACACATATATATACACATATATATACAAAAATATATATATATACGCACATATATATACACACATATATACACAAATATATATATATATACACACATATATGCACACACATACACATATATAGACATACATATATGCACACCCACACATATATACACACACATATATATGCACAAATACGTATATGCACACACACATATATAGACACACATATATATATACACATAAACATATGTATACACATATATACACACATACATACACATACATATATGCACAGACATATATACACACATATATATACACATACATATAAGCTCACACATATATACACACATACACGCATACATATATGCACACACATATATACACATATATATATAAACATACATATAAGCTCACACATATATACACACATACACGCATACATATATGCACACACATATATACACACATATATATAAACATACATATATGCACACCCATATATATATACATACATATATGCACACACAGACAGACAGACACACACACACACACACACACACACACACATATATATATATATATATATATATATATATATATATATATATATATATATACTTCAGAATAAAGTTATTTAATAATCAGCTGGTATGGAAACCTATTATTATAAGATTTACAAAATAATACTGGCAGTAATATTCTATACGTGTTGTCCGATCTAAGTAAGAACTGCTCGATATGCAAGATAGAGCAAATTAATTGACAGTAGTGAATCAATGAATTTCAAAATACCTTTTCTGAAGTGAAATGTGTGAATTTCCTATCAAAGATTTTTTTATTATTCTAAGCAAGATAAAGATGGTAGACATCGGAGCCCAATAGGTTACGAAGATAAAATTTCCAAAGTATTTTTGTCTTGCTTAGAATAATAAAATTCTTTGATATGAAACTCAAACATTCCACTTCAAAAAAGTTTTTTTTAAAAATTCATTGAATCACTTCAATTAATATATATATATATATATATATATATATATATATATATATATATATATATATATATAGGGTGGCCCCCACAAAACGGGTCCCAACTCTAATTAGGCCCCGTTTCTTGGTGTTTTGTCCGAATGGAATGAAACTTTGGTCATAACTAGTTTATTATATTCAAAATATCACATTAAAACACTAGGGTCTTTGGCCTTTTTTCTCCGTTCTACAGCATTTTCTAGATGGCCTCTATTTAGCTTTTGTTTTTTTTTTGGGGGGGGGGGATCACCCTGTATAGTAAAAAAAAAAAAGAAAAAAAAAATATATATATATATATATATATATATATATATATATATATATATATATATATATAATGCAAAAGACGGAAAAATCGATTATTACAATATTGTAACCATACATGTCGGGCGTCATACATAAATAATTTAATGCGACCATTCAAAAGATGGCGACTTCATCGAAGATGAGCAAACATCATTTCCTCTCAACACGAAGTGCTGTTCATCGCTAAACCACTAAATCGACCGGGCGAATCACATTTGTTTCCTCGGTATTCTTTCTCGCGTTCGCAAGTTTCATTTCCTTTAACTCTTTCTGTG
This sequence comes from Euprymna scolopes, assembly GCF_053919585.1. Lineage (NCBI taxonomy): Eukaryota > Metazoa > Mollusca > Cephalopoda > Sepiida > Sepiolidae > Euprymna > Euprymna scolopes. Next base: position 68,159,911 of record NC_136518.1, read on the forward strand.
ATTAAAAAAAAAAATTATGATTGTCTCAACAACCAGCCATCTAGCTTTTATCTTCTCACACCTCATATATTTCTGGAGATACGAAGCATACACACGCAGATATATGAATATATATATATATTTCTCTTTCATATAAGAAATAATCAGACTTTATCATTTACTAGCGGGGGTATCCGTCGTGGCTCATTTTTTTTAGGTGTGTTAGTAGGGGGGTGTAAAGTAAAGAATAACCCTGTTTAAATATGAAAATAAAAATAAAAACGATGTTAAAAGTCTTTAAGAAAGTCGGCAAAACCAAGACAAAAACAAAAACAGCGAACAAACGTAAAACTTCTTTAAAAAGGAAATCGGAAAAAACAGAAAGCATAAATTATGGGGAAGAAATGATGGACAACAGAACCAAAACAAAAAAAAACACAGCAAAAAGCGAAAAAAAATGACATAAATAACCCTTCGATTCGGTTAACTCTATGGTGCGTTTCACCAAGTAGAATTGAAATTCCATTCCAGTTTTTTTTAAGCAACTACAAAGTAAAGAAAACCCAAACCGGTGTTCCTTCGTAATTGTCTATTTTGGACGATCCCGCAACGGTGTTAAGTGGTGGCTGGCGAAGAAGAAATTTATTAGAAAGAAAAGAGTTTACCACTTCCATTGATCTTAACCGATTTTGACATTGAACTCTCAGCAGATAGAATATAGGAATCTACGATTATCGAGGAAGTGGATAGGTATTAGGCCTCTAACACACCTCAGATATTGTGTTATAGGTTGTGCATATTACGTTTGCATAAAATATCTTGATTTTTAATCCTAATAAGGTAAAAATCAGACGGGAAAACGAGTTCATTTTATATATGATATATTAACATATATATATATATATATATATATATATATATATAATAGGGATAATGAAGGACGTAATCAAAGTGTCTCAATGGATTTATACAAGATAATATTGTTTATTGACGAATTGGACAAGCACATAATTATTAGTAGAAAATTGAATGTAGACTTTTTAGGCGATTTTACGCTACTTAAGTGAGCATCTACTATTAATACCATAGTACGTTTAACATAATACGTACGTGCGTATATCACGATTTCAAGATTATAAATTATTCTATCGGGAGATTCTATTTATTGAAAAGAAGGACAGAAGGTCGTAACATACTACGGGCAATCAATTCATATATAGATACAATAATTTAATGTTTTTGGTGCGATTATAACCTTTTCGGCTTTTTAATAAATAAAATCGACCGATCACCAAAAACCCAATGCAAAAAAATAAATAAATAAAATGAGTATTTATGTATTTATTTGTTTGCGGCTGTTATTCACGCATTTATAGTTGTTGTTTCGCCACGTTTCGGCCAATTCATCCTCTCACCTTCAGGTGTTTAACCGTGACGAGATAGGGATACTGAGTTTTGTAACTGTATCACGACCAATTATTTCGTTCTATAACTGTTGGTGTCTACCCACGTTTTGGCTAACTGATCGTCTAGCTTGCTTTGGGTAGGTTTGAAACCGCTATCTTCTGACAATGTTCTCCTGGTATCATAGAGACTCTACGCTTGTATCTATAGCACCCCGAGCCCCAGGGGTGGAGGCGGACAATTTAGATTTTTTTTTTAGTCTCATGAATCTAAAATTTCCTTTCTTATCTTATTTTCCATTGTCGGGTTCGTACGAAATAGTATTATTTATCATTTTTTTTTTTTGGAATCCTTTGAGATGAGTAATTTGGGTATTTATTTAGCCCGCAAGGCTGTTATCCTCATCTTTATAGTTGTTGTTGTTGTTGTTGTTGTGGTGGTGGTGGTGGTGGTGGTGGTGTTGGTGAAACAACAACCACTATGGAAGGCAGTTATTAGTATCGATAGAGTTACAAGACTAACCATTCTAATCCCATCGCGATTAACCGCCTGCATAAGGCCAGAACAACTATGAAGGTGAATATAACAGTTCACATCTTATTAAATTGGGAACTCTGGATAGGAACAAGAGGAAATGTCTCAGTCATGAAAGATATCTCCTCCACTGACAGAAAATGCGAAGTGTAACTCGAAACAGATACCACGCTGGAATCTTTGTTCAATTGATAACACCCTTCTACTATAGAAACAATAAAGAAATACATAGTTGCGGTCATTACATCAAATTGCAATCTTCTCAGGTTGGTGGAAAAATGATATCGTTTTATGATATTAAGTTGAACGTCACAGAACGACATTACTTTAGCACCGACCTACTGTTAAATACCAGTCTTTTTTTTACGAAAAATAAGTAGTGATCAATTCCTATTTCTTATAAGTATCAAACTTTATAGGAGTATTTTTGTAACAGTGTTAGAGTGCTGTACTAATAAGCGAACGAACTAAGATTTGTCTTTTTAATGGTGTTCCTATCAAACACTTGTTAATCTAGAAAGTATGGTGTTCCTATCAAACACTCGTTAATCTAGAATGAAGAAGAGCAGAGTGTATTTTAATGTAATAGTAAAGTTACTAATTTAATTAAAATACAGGAAAAGAAAACGTGCTCGCTGTAATTTAGATATATAATAAGCTCGATAGGTAAATATCCTAGAGCTAATTTAATATTCAGTAATGTGATTGATAATTTAAAATTCAAATTAGAATTAAATTAAAAATCCGTTTCATAAGAAGGAACAACAACAAAGTCAATAATTTGTACGATCGTTTCGGAAAACAATGTTTTTTTATTGCGGTAGACATTAAGAATAAGTTGAAAAGCTACAATTAACATCCATATGAATGATTTTACCTTAAGTACTGATTTTAAAAGGCGAAGAATTAAAAGATACATCTGCCTTACTTTTAATGCTAGGTTTATTTATGGTGTCTTTTACATATATTAAAAACCCTTCCCAATACTTTAGCTGATGAGGAAAATTTGTTAAAATACTATATGTAAAAATTATTGTCCGTGACTTTATGTCTACCGAAATTAAAACATTGTTTTCCGAAACGATCGTAAAAATTATTGATTTGTTGTTCCTTCTTATGAAGCGGATATTTAATTATATATATATATATATATATATATATATATATATATATATATATATATATATATATATATTACATTACAATATTCCAGCATAAAGAATTGATTAGATAATGTCATAAATTACATTTTAAAAATTCTTAATGCTTCAATATTTTAAGTTATAAATTTATCATATTTTTTACGAGAATACATTGTCCTTTTCTTTTCCAGTTTTAACAACTAGTCCTTCCCCCTTTCATGTTTAACCTTATCCATATTACTTTTTATGCTCGCATTTTTCTATTTTAATCGATGAATTTTAAGACTTGCAAACTATTCACTTGCGCTTTAATTAATTTGTCTTTTTTTAGTCCCTCACAAACATAGCATACATATATGTTATTACAATGTACGGCACACATCCGCTTTCAATAAAATCCCCCGATTATCTCCTATACATTCTTTCATTCTCTTTGTTTTACTTGTTACTTCTATTCTCGCGACAGCTGTGAATTAGTAGTAGCAGTAATCGCTGAAGCAACATGGTTTCTATGGAAACCAGTCATAAACGACGTCGCTCACCTCCTTACATATTTTTACGATTTGGAACACCAGAAAATTCATCATGATTTTTTTTTTTACTGTGCGAAAATTGAAAAAAAACCTTCACAGTATAGCTGAAAAGGGAATCTATGAACTGTAATAACTGTTTAAATTTGAATGATGAAGCTTTAAAGCAATTTTAAAGACTAAAACTCCCACTTAATCATATATTAAAACACTACCGTGTTTGTATGTCTCTCTCTATACACACACACACACACACATATATATATATATATATTTACAATAATCATTATTAAATACCCACAACATATATAAATATAACCTATATAATCTTATATATATATATATATTTAGCTATTAATAATTAATAATTACGTAACGATTATTTTAAATAATTGTTTATATATATATATATATATATATATATATATAAAGAGATAGAGAGAGAGACAGACAGACAGACAGGCAGACAGACCAAGACAGATGGATAGAGAGCTAAAAAGGTACAAACCAAGTAATGTGTTCATCAAGGTTTTTTTAAAGACTTCTTCTGTATGAATGCAATTAAGAATCCAAAATACCAGTACAATATTAAAAACCATATTTTCAATAAATTTACGGGTATTAAATGTTCTTAATTTCCTTCATCCAGAAAACCTTTTACAATAAAGGCGAAACGTTGATGACTAGATAACTTGGCATGTTTCTTTTTTAACTCCATCTCGTTGAATATTCTTTCAGTTATTCCCATTACGTATGCTTGTAGCCATATTGAAAAAGAAACACGATTTCTATTCTTGGAGTTTGTTTTTTTCGCCGTGGTTTTGTATGTGTGAAAAAATTGTTTGACAAGGGGAGGTAACTTTAATAACGAGTAAAAATTAAAGGTTCCCGTATACAGCTGATATCTATGCTTAGTCTTCTTAGTAATTGTTTTGGCATATATATATATATATATATAAATATATATATATATATATATATATATATATATATATATATACAGGGTGTCCGCAAAGTTACTATACAGCCTTACAAGTTACTATACAGACAGCCTGTAATATATTAACAGTACAGTAAGATATTGTATTAAAATATTTATTTGTAACAAAAGAAATAAAAAGAAATTACACCTTTATGTTTATAAATTAACTATTAATACAAATATAATACAATAAAACAATAAGACGGTATAGTAACTTTACGGACACCCTCTCTCTCTCTCTCTCTCTCTCTCTCTCTCTCTATATATATATATATATATATATATATATATATATATATATATATATATATATATATATGCGTGTGTGTGTGTGTGTGTATTGCATCCCTGTCAATTTTTTGACATCGTCCAATAAAAAAAATTTCGTTCCTATTTCTTTTCATATGTTCACAGCTAGCCGCGACTTTTCGACCTTCCCCGTGTCACGGCTTCACGGTGTTCTTCTAACCTTATCTTTAAAGAGCGACTTGTTTCACTCTTGTATAGTTCTCTACATTTGCATAAAATCTCATATAGCAGCTTTTTTTTCCCCGAGACTTTCGGTCGGGGGCTTTATTCGTACTATTTTGTTTTTTTTAGAGTCAGTTCACTTTTGAAAAGTGTTATGATGTCATATTGACCGCATATTTTTTCGGACATGCCCTGTATGTATGGTCTGCAAAAGTCTATGGGCAAATAAATCCAGTGCCTTGTGGACGTTTTGAGAACGGCAAAGTCTAAGGAAGTAAACCCCGCCAAAAATACAGCTTGAAATCCCAATATAACTCTCGCAGCTGCTCTGACTCCGACTGTATTGGCTTTCCTTTCCATCGAATTTTGTCTGCAACGTCGAATGGGGGACACTAGTAACCCTTATCATCCGCCTAGAGCTGCATTCGGCGAAGCAATTCCATATTCGAACGGTATAGCAGATACTGCGGTGCACCAGATTAGATTCTGAATGCTATAGTCGTATTATGCAGAATATTGCCATCAATTATTCCAAGAAATAATGAATATATTACCGTATATATTTTGTCATTAAATACTAAAATGACTTCATAAGACTAACTATGATAATCTAGTATTTACTTCAATAATAGATTGATAGTTCACAAGTAAAATAGTGCGATTACTCTACTGTCACAGAAAGTATCTCTCTGAAGATGAAATCGTTTGCATATACAAGAGTCAAATACGGTCTAATAAGGAAGTACTGTTGTCATATCTGGGGAGGCGCTTCAAAAGTACCTTTTTTCCTCCATTTCCAAGACACAGAACCGTTTCTAAAATTTAGTGGGCGATGACTCTTCCGCCTCGCTTTCCCCTCTTTCTAAGAGACGATGCGTTGCGAGTCCGTATATTCTAAATTGATACTTTTATAGCAGGTGTTCGACTGAGCTCCAATCTTGGGTCCGTTCCCAGAAAACGTTCACAATACTCGCCTAGCTGCAACAAATGCGAATAACTTTCCTCGCGCTCTGTTCGTGTTCAAAACTAAATGAAACTTCCACGAGCAGAGATTTTCACTAGAGCTGTCCGTTTATGGAACGCGATACCGCTTGTCTGCTTCCTGGTTGACTAGAAGCTGGTCGTCTTCAAGTTTCATATGAATAAATTCCTATTGAGTCGTATATTTAGATAATCTTACCCTGACTAAGTTTTCACCGTGACTGATATTGCCTCGCTACTTTTCTAACACTAAACCCTCAGCAAAGCCCGGAGACCACCCAATGATAAGTGGTGTGTAAGTAAGTAAAAAAAAACTAAATGACAGGTTCGTACACCTACGTTATTACCTTTCATTATTTTAAAACATTTTTTGATAGATCGATCGCTAAATATGCAATGCAAAATAATTAGTGTTATTTTATTTTATCTGAAGTTATTTTGGTATCAAAAATTTTACCAGAAGTAATTTAAAAAAAAAAAAATTATTTTCATCTGATATCAATTTTGTCCAAAGATAGTATAACACCATCGTGGGGTTTGCGTTCTTACCGGATGTCCATGAAATGAACATGTATCACAAGCTCCTGCAAGTGTTTTAGAGAGGTACCCTAAAAATAATATACATTCTAAACTAAATTAACCATAGTAATGAGATGCTTTTAGTGTGAACAATGTTGGCACTATTATATAGTGGGGCCTGCATGCGCTCCTGCGTTTCTAAAATTCACGGCAGCAATATACGACAGATGAAGCTTGAAACTATGGAATTTCCACACGTCCTGCTGATATTAAGGAACGTATTCTTATCTTTCTGCTTTGCTAATTCCTCACAGACTTTTTTGTCAACTGGATATCGTCGAAAGCATCTATACGTCGGTTATCGATATTTACTTTCGTTACCCAGCGATAGACATTGTAACATCCTCCAGATCTTTAATAAAGTCTTATTTATTGAAGTTACACACAATCACTGTTGTCCGTATTCAGGAAATTGACTAAACCTTGACTCCATTCTCTTCCAGAAGAGCCACAAAACGGAGAAAAAGTCCTACGGTTATGTTTACGATTACAAGACGAACTCAGTTGATCTTAGTGTCAAAGACATAAAATATCTGTACAACATGGAGAAAGGAAAAAATAAAAACAAATTTTAAAAGTTATAAATTACTTGGGATTTATTATTTCCAACACATTATACAATTATAGTAAAATAAAACATATACTTCGCCAGTATTCGCTATCATATTCATATAAAACTAGCGGGAGCTGTGAGAATTCAACAGTGGCATCTTTCATATGTAATCCATTGCTGCTTGGAATTCTGTGGACGGTCAGTATTAATGGAGATACTGCGATATTATGTTAACATTTTTGTTAAAATCGTACAAGTCTTGTTAATGTAGTGCCAGAATATATCTGATTATTTCGGTTTATCTCCAATATGCTTATAGGAGTCTATGTCATATTTCCCCTGTATGGACGCCGATGCGAACGAAAAAACCACGGTGTCATACCATTTTTTGACAGAAAAAAATACTACCCTTGGATCCTAGCCAGAAAACCAAGACAGTATATTTTAGTTTCACGGCAATTCACATGAAAACATTAAATAATATTATTTATAAAAAAGCTGAGGCTATCAACATCACGTCTGTGAAGGGGGTGTTGCATAGAAAAAGGAATTCATTAACTTTCATATGTAACTTATTTGACATAAAATATTTCAATATATATATAGTGGAATATAATAATTTTTCAAGTTCTAAATATTAAGTTTCTCAATTTGTCATTTATTTTTCAAAAAATTAGCATTACAATATTGTTTCGTATTGCGACTTACGAGTCTGCGAAAATTTATTGCTGCATATTTAGTCGCGTATTTTTCAGATGTTTATCTTTAAAAAAAATGAGGGAAAACATCATGGACAACTTACATGCTGGTTGCAACCGACACGCCCAATATATATATATATATATATATTTATATATATAATTATTTACGAAAGTGCATTTTTACCTAAATGCGAGTTGGGAATAATTTTCCCTTATAACCAATTTGGTACCCCTACAACGGTAAAGGGAAAATTATTCCCAACTCGCATTTAGGTAAAAGTGCACTTTCGTAAATAATTGAATTCATTCAAAACATATCACTAAAATCAAAACAAAACAACATCTAAATAAATCGCGATATATCCAGACAGTTGGCGAGATGGTCCAGGTGTAAGGGATTAGGCTCATTACGGTTGGGTCCCGATTTCGAATCTCGCTAGATACAGCCACTCTGATGAGTCGTAGACGACGAAACACGCGTCAGTGAATAATTAAATTTTAAAAATAATATATATACTGCTCCCCATGTGGGGGTACCAAATTGGTTAAAAGGGAAAATTATTCCCAACTCGGATTAAGGTAAAAGTGCACTTTCCTAAATAATTGAATTCATTCAAAACATCGCTAAAATCAAAACAAAACAACATCTCTCTCTCTCTCTCTCTCTCTCTATATATATATATATATATATATATATATATATATATATAAACTTGTTAGCATACCTGACATTGTTTCCTCTTTGTGCTTAGTCCACAATACACTATAGAGAGCTACGGTTGTTTTATAAGATTATTTTTTTTATAATGGCCTGAATTAAAGATTAGAAACCAAGACTTTAATCGTGGACTAAACAAAAACATTCATTCCGAACGCGCCCATATATTATCAAACCCCCAGCTGTTGATCTTATACCAGATTTTCATCATCAGCTGTGACTACAAGGCTTTAGAAGGGCGTATTCAAATTGCTGCCGTAGCTGTTCTTCTCTAATGGATATCAAAAAAATATATATACCAGTCATTTCAGAAGATGTATAGCAATAACATACTGAATTTCTAAAGTCTACGACAGTTTTAATTGCTTGTACAAAAAAAAAAACGTAAACGTGTTAAAGACCCATCCTATGTATGCGTTATTTTCATTCAACTAAATATGAGGGATGGGCATTGGGTTTTTTTTCTCAGCGTTTCGTTACGCGTGAGGGTTAACCGTTAAGCAGACACTGACCAGCCTGGTGAATATTCTTGTTTTCACTGAATGTCACAATGACATATCTGCGATTCGGTTATTTCCAATGCATGAAAAACTTCATGCTAGTCTATTTCTCTTGCTTTTCTGTCGTGTCTTTTACATTAATTTACAAGGTTTATGCAACCTACACGCCTTATATATATATATATATATATATATATATATATATATATATATATGTATATATATATATATATGTATATATATATATATGTATATATATATATATATATATATATATATATATATATTTATATATGTATATATATATATATATATGTATATATATATATATATATATATATATATATATATATATATATATATATATATATATATATACAGTGCTTCCTATTTGTGGCTTAGAGAACCACGGCTGTTTTTATAAGATCATTTTTTTTTTATAATGACCTGAATTAAAGTTTCAAATGCAAAAGTTAATTACTATTGTTCAATTGTGGACCGAACAAAAACATTTATTTCGAACGCGCATCAAAGCCCCAGCTGTTGGTTTTATACAAAATCTTCCCCATGTGCTATCAGAAAAAAAATCTGAAATCCAATATGTTAGGGTGTATTTGGTCAAAATCAAAGTGATCTTTCTTTAATCAGATGTATACGATTATCGAATTTTGATACTTATCGGTTGTATTCCGATGCAAAACCTCTAAGATCATTCCCAGACACAAAGTATATTTGTATGAAAGTTTTGAAAAGTCGGGCCAGCTAATTCTGAGTCCATAGCTGCCACACACCCATACACAGTTTTTTTATATGTATGAATAGACATATGTATGGAAGCAATGAATTTAAATCTTCAAAACAAAATGTAAAAAACAGAAAACAGTATATTCAAAATTGAAGCATGGCAGGTTAATACGAGTTGCCTTGAATAAGTTTCCAGATTTTTTTCGGGTGGGCACTTATTGATAGTGCACACATGCAACCTTAGTCTCGTTCGAAGTAATCTCCTCCAGCTGCAATCCAAGGTTATATACTGTGCCAATAACTTCTGGAACCCCCATGGAAATCTTTATGTGTGATTATGAAAATGGCCCATTCACAGCCTCTTTTTTATCTCAATTGTCTCATAAAGAAAAACTTTAATGTTTTGCTTGACGTTAGTGAATGCCCAAAAGTCACAGGAGGCAAGATCCTAAGAATACGGAGTATGAAACAGTCTTGGTCAAATAGTTTGTGACAAGTATGGATTTTTAGACTGCTATATTCGCGCAAATCTTCCGCATCTTCACTTCCTTGGGAATAACTGTGTGCGCAATTCCCACTATGACAACACACTGCACTTATCATTTTTATCGACACATGACGGTCCTTATCTATTCAATTATTTATTTGTCCAACCAACTCTGGTGTTCTGACTTCCTTACCCCTTCCACAACGTTGATAATACCTCACAAACTCCCTGCTTTCCTTGAATCTCTTATGTCAATCAAAAACTTTCGTTACGCGTGTTTCATTAAGCAGTCACTGGCCAAGCGAGTCAATATTCTTTGTTTTCACTGAATATAAACAATGGCATATCTGCGATTCGGTTATTTCCAATGAATGAAAATCTTCCTGCTAGTCTATTTCTTTTGCTATGTTGTCGTGTTTTGTTTTTTACATACATTTAAATATCCGTTTTTTTTTTTCATACTGAAACCATCAAGACACGCAGCGTAGAAATTAGGCGCCTTTTTAATGCCCTATACACGAAATTTTCATATTATTCCGAAGAGGTTGCAAAAGTATACTGTATACTACAACAACAACGACGACAACAACAACAACAACAACAAAAAGTCTCATAAAAATACTACTACTACTACTAATAATAATAATAATAATAATTATAATAATAATATATATGTGTGTGTGTGTGTGTGTGTGTGTGTGTGTGAATTTGGAATTCAATTATGTAATTTAAAAAAAAATACGACAAATTTATTCGACAGGAGTAGAGATAAAATAAGTGTATTTCATTGATCCATAGATTTTTAATGAATTGCTCATCTCATCAGAACAAATGTTTAGTAAAATAAATTCTTATAGGTAGTCATACATTTTGCTATTTAGGACAGACTGAAAAACAAACAAGCTTGCCTGCAAAGTCCAACAAGCCAATATCAATAAGAAGATATGCCTTGGTGTCGTTAAGTTCAGTGAAAGAATATAGCAGCATGATCGTCTGATTAATATTGACTATTATGCAATTACTTATCTGAAAGTATTACAAAGTTTCAGGTTATATATATATATATATATATATATATATATATATATATATATATATATATGTGTGCTAGTGTACGGACCTTTATCGAAATTGGGATTTGGAAAAATAGTAATTTTTCGATTATCGGAAACGGTACCGGAAAATTAATGTTTATTTTCCGATTCCAAAACGAATCTTTAAATTGCCTTTTTTAAAACCCGTATTCCATTAGTGGCAGTGAAGATAAAAGGATAAATATTTATTGATTTTAAAATGCAAATAAACTTTAAATTTATAGATAACTTCAAACGTGTATGAGTAAATGTATTCCTATAATGCATGCGTTTTTACGGCAATCTGAAAAAAGTGTTAACAAAAAAACTCTACGACTATATATAGAAATTTTCAAAAACTCGGATTCGGAATTGGGAAAATATTGGAATCGTCCCATCATTATATATATATATATATATATATATATATATATATATATATATATATATATATATATATATATATATATAGTGGAGATGGTAATTAACAAAAACCGAAGAAAATGCTCAATACTGTTGTAGAGCAAATATGCGTTTTATTTTTTATTACCGTATCTTTCTGTTAAGTTACATTATTGTTTCGGCTACTCGGCCGTTTTTTGTCCGTCTGTAGCGTTCTTAAACTTTTACAGTAGGCGCTTTTGAAAAAGACACTTATGTTTTCTTTCGAAAGAATTTTGTATTCCTACACGTCAACTCAGAGGAAATGAATACAGAAAAGATATAAACATTTTTCTGTAAAAGTCTGAGGACGCTACAGACGGCCAAAAAATAATGTAACTTAACAGAAAGATACTGTAATAAAAAATAAAACCTATATATATATATATATATATATATATATATATATATATATATATATATATATATATATATATATAAAGATAGAATTGCATGTTGCATCCACGTGTATTCCTTTTGATGTATATATACATATGTATGGATAAAAGTAAATACGAGAAAAATATAAATGATTATATCTTTTCTGTATGTATTTCCTCTGTGTTGACGTGTAGGAATACAAAAAGTCTTTCGAAAGAAAACGAAAATGTGTCTTTCAGAACCACATATTTTCGACCGACCTTTATGTCGTCTTCACTGAAGAAGCCGCTTTTGAAAATATCACTTTTGTTTTCTTTCAACACAGAGAAAATAAATACAGAAAAGATATAAACATTTTTCGTGTATATATATATATATATATATATATATATATATATATATATATATATATATATATATATACAGGGTGAACCAAAAAAAAAAAAAGCTAAATGGAGGCCATCTAGAACATATGCTGTATAACTGAGAAAAAAGGCCAAAGACCCTAGTGTTTAGATGTGATGTTTGGAATATGATAAACTAGTTATGACCAAAGTTTCATTTCATTCGGACAAAACACTAAGAAACGGGGCCTAGTTAGAGTTGGGGCTCGTTTTTTTAGGGTCACCCTATAATATATATATATATATATATATATATATATATATATATATATATTTGTGTGTGTGTGTGTGTGTGTGTGTGTGGGTGTGTGTATGTGTGTGTGTCAATAATTATATTTCAAATACATATATTTCACTTCCATCAAGGGAAAATACATTTAGGTAGAGTGTTTCCCGTTTAAAGTTTTTGCAGACTTATTAATTCAATAAACAAATAAATGGTGCATATATATGTGTGTGTGTGTGTGTGTGTGTGTGTGATTGTGTGTGTATGTGTGTGTGTTTATGTCGGGAGAGAGAGAGGGAGGGAGAGAAGTAGCCAATAATAACGCCTTAGTACCACATTGAATTGCAATGTAAAATCTCAAGAATGACCAAACTAGATAAGGAGATGAACATCACCAAAAGAAAGGTCTAACACTATGTTAATCACCACTAAAATGCCATAGAAAATCATTAGTAGTTAGTAGCAAGAAATCAACGGCGAACACTTGTAAAAGAACGCTTGGGTAGTCCTGAAAATACAGGAAGACTCATTGTCACTCAGCTTGAAGGTAAACCCACGTTTTACTATCCTGAAACAATCAACGGTAATTACTTGTGAGAATTCAGCGATAGAAAATCATAACACTCATATGATCATGTTTTTATAAGGGATTTTGTTAAGATCAGACGTACAATCAATCCCCATTATAGGTCGGTATTGAATGGAACACGACTGTATGAATGAATGAATGAATGTATGAATGAATGAATGAATGAATTGATAAATATACCGGATACACGGCGAGTGTGCGAGACGAACATGAAAAGGAAGTGCTGCCGGGCAGTCTGGACCAATCAAAAAGCAATGAGAAATAAATACAAACACAAAAATTAAAAAATAAAAAGGAAAATTACATAAAACGACAGTTGTAACGTCGCTGTATATGGCGAACTTAACCTTAAGTAAAAAGCACTAATTCGATGACTCACGTGCTCCATACTGTAGCATATGAATGGTTTTAAGAATGGCGTGTGCACGGTTTATTTGTCCTCAGCACTAAGTCCGTGCTCGCGCATCTGTAATTTTAGACGTTGGAATATTTTAGAACAGCGAATTTTCTTAATAGATTTTTTATTAAAATTCGCGGTTGAAATACTAACAGACTGATGGATGGAAAAAAAACAGTTATCTGATGCCCGACATTATGGAAACATTCTTACGAATAATCCAGTAACAGACGGACACACCTCTTCTGGAGATTGTTGGTCTCGTTGTTGTTGTTTTTCTCATATTGAGCGTTATCTGCACAACATTTCGCTCGATGTAATCTCCGACCCGCTTCCGGTTTATAAGTGGTTGTATTTGGTAAAGAAATAACATGGAGACGTTTAAACCTGAAAAAAGATAGCTACATCGAACGAATAGATCTGCTAATTACAATAAAGATGAGAAAGTTTGTCCGGTTAATCCAAATAATACAAGCAACCATATTCTATCTGAAAAGTTCAGAACTTATCTTTTATGGAGATGTTTTTATTCTGTATTTTTTAATGTTTTTTTTCATCCAAGCCTTTTTGCTCGGAACAGGATATCAAAGTGTATGACATATTTACCTGCTATTGGAGATAATTTATTCGATTAATGTTTTTAAAGATTATAATCGTACTTTACAGCGCATCTTTGTGCCTTACCTGCACCTGGTTCATAGTGTATATTTTACAAGTATTTTTATATTGTTTCTTCGCGTACCTGGTTGCGCCTATGATTATTTGAATAATGGATATACTCTTAAGATCCAAATTTATTTTCATATCGTCTATAAGTCCCTGAGATCAATTCAAATATGCTGAAGCCAGCATCATTAAGAACAGTAATAATAGAATAGCTTTGGGAGCTTAAAGAAAAGGTACATCTTTTCCCATCAAATGGAGAAAAATTGAACATAAACCAGCATACGCCCCAGAATTTAATCAATGCTCACTCTGTAGTTCGGAGAAATACTATATCCTTCAGTCAACTCATGACTCAGAAATTAGATGTTTAAATGTGCGGAGCGAATTTCGTAATAATTGTATACACAGAAGGAAATCGCTCCTTATGAACTGGGACAGTAAAAAAGATAAAACCCAAATTTAAAATAAAATTACATTTTAGTGAAAATTTAAAATTCTTATTTTTATTTTTTTATTTTTGTAAATTTGGATTTAAATTATATTTTTACTTTTTAAAAATAATACATTATAAAATGTATTTTACAATGCATTTCAATTTAAAACCGTCAGAAAAAAAGGATTACAATAGTATTGGCGTTAATATAGTAGGATAGATAACTAGTAACCCCAGACCTTCAAATGTTTGAAATATTTAAATGCATTCCTATATAATTAAATGGAAATTTTATTTGATATTTACATACATTTTCAATTATAAATTTTAAAGGGACATTTTTATAGTTAATATAAGGTGTGTTTAAACAAAAATAATTAAAATTAGATTTTTAATAAAGTCCCCTGTCTGATGAATAAGGGAGGTTATTTCACAAAGCGAGAATGATACGAGAACTCGTAATGTATACATATGTTTCCACTTCCGGTTATAAAATAGATGAGTATTAACTGAATAAAGCTTTATATCGGTATCTAAAACAGTCTCTAGTTACAAGGTTTGAAACCGACGGTACTGATGACATATCACATCAAAACCTGAATAATACGCTCTTATTTTCGATTTTCTCCTCGTAATACAGCACTTTGTCCGAATTCTTTTTTTTTCAAAATATCTAAGTAATTATATATATATATATATATATATATATATATATATATATATATATATATATATATATATATACTAGCTGTACCCTGTAACGCGTTGCTGTGGCTCAAATTGGCGCAATGGAAAAAGTTCCGAAATGAGAAAAAGCATCTTTCTTATAGGTTTAATTTTCCATTTTGCATGGGTACACAGTTTTTGTTGTTCCATTTTCTTAGCTGATATAGAGAATTTCTGGTTTGGTAACTTTTGAATACGTAACATAAATTATCCATGTGAAAAAACAAAGCTTGGATTGGTTTATATTTCACAACATGATAATTAGTACACCAAATTTCAGTTGCAATACATGCGGTGGCATCCCTGGCAAATATAGCTGTTGGATAATTAACCACTTTATCTGCCTTCACAACAGTGTCGATGGATTTGTATTTGACTACCTCACTAAGAATTTTACATTGAATAATAGCGTTAAGTTCATAGGCGTCTTTGTATTGACCTGCAAGAATAGCTCATTCACTCAGTCAAGTGGAACTCTTATAATTTGAATATCTGCAAAAACCTTTTAAACGAACTGTTCTTTTGATGAAATAAAATTACAGAAATTACAGAAGTTAAAAGTCAAAGAATTTTGCCCTTGACTCTGATCAGCTGACACTGTTTCATACCCAATTTCTCACAAGTGATGCAAAAAATTTTGTGCGGATCGAACAGTCTGCAACTGGACATACATATTTTGAGTTAAGTTTAATGTCTTCACATGGAACAAAAAAGAGTATTTGAGGCAAGCATTTATTTCATCTGCTGATGTTGATTGAAGAATAACAAGTAACATTTGTCTGAAATCTTCTGCAAGCAATATTACTGCATTCCCAAATGGTCTGACATTGCTACGCAAATCTTGCAAGGATCGACCAAGAGCCTCAAGTGATTTTTGAGTACCCTTGTGCATTCATCCTAAACAATAAGTTTGCATTTCTGCAATATTTTCCCCATATTGGATATTTTGGAGATGTCGAACATGAGATTTTTGAAAAATTGAATGTTTTAAAGTAGAATAAATAATTCTTCTACTTGGCAGCAAGGTTGCAGATATTCCTCATGCAGCAAGAGCTAAGGCTATGTCATTTTGTTACCAAATGGCTGCCAAAATCAATTTAATTAGAAAGGTTTTACCAGTTACTTCTGGTGCTGTTCAAGGTAGCATTAATTTCCAAATAACTTCTATTCTAACAGTCAGTAAAGTAGCTGACTAAAATAGGATTTATCCATGTTTTGACAATGCCTTATTCACTGTAATTAATTTAGGAGACTTAAATAGGATGAGAGATTAGAGATGGACAGATAGAGAGGAAGATATATAGATAGAAAAGAGAAAGTGAGAGGAAAATAGAGAAAGAGAAGGAGATAGAGAGATAAAGGGATTGATAGATAAAGAGAGAGGGGGAGAGTTAGAAACAGAGAGGGATGAGACAGAGGAAAGGAGAGAGATAGAGGGAGTTAGAGATGGAAATGTGCTCAAAGAGAGATGGAGAGGGTGATATAGAGAGAAAGATAGATTGAGAGAGGAAAAGGGAGATATGTATAGAAAGATATTAAGAGAGGAAGAGAGAGGGGGGAGAAACAGAAGGTGAACTACACTTCACCGTTTTTTTCTTCGTTCAGTAGAGAAGAAATCTTTCGAGACTGAGGCAATTTTAATTTTGTGTTACTATCCAGAGTAACCCTTTTTTTGGGGGGGGCTAGATTTTCCACGCATTAGAAACCGACCGGGTTATCTGTACTTTCACCTCACAAATTAATAAAAGAAAAAGATCTTGTAAAATTTGAATTTAACATGAAAATACTATTTTAAAAAATAGCACGATAAAATAAGTGCATAAGTGCTACTTTATGTACTCCTTGGGCGTTGAGTTCCATGTCGACCAGCAAAATTATTTAATGGTCGCTCCCTTAGACCCCCCTAATAAAGGCTAATGCATGCGCACGTAACATTTTTTATTTACTGACGTTGGCTTAGTAACTAAACGATTTATTGATAATTTCGTAACCCTTAAACGCATGCCGGAAGATTTAAATTGGTTCATTATTGTTGTAATGAAAAAAAATGTTTCATTCAACACTAAACCAAAAACACATATTAATGATAAATGATTTATTATTCTATTCATTGAAATTTACTAATTTTTAAATAAAAAGTAAAAAAAAAGTTAATAAAAAAATTGCTTATGTGCGCATGTAAAAATGTTTGTAAAAGTGAGAAATTATTTTAATCATTTAAAAAACTTGTTTTATTTTTTTGTTTTATTTTTAGATTAGGTCCACCTTATAATCACCCCAACCTCCTCGTCTTAAGAACAGCTTCCGGAATAAACACCACTTTTGGAGGGGGAGGGCTATTTGCAAAATTTAACTGATATTTGTTGTCAGCATACCCACCCGAAAATACAACAAAAAAAAAGGGCGGGGTTCAGTGCCCGTTGCAGAGAAGTAGATTTATTTTTCAATAAAATTTGCGAAGAAGTAAATTTATTTATCAATATAACGCGTCATTTAAAAAAGAAAATTGTGGAGGTGGACCTAAATGTAAATATTTACCAAAAAAACTATCCCGAAGTTTATTACAAAAACGTTTTGTTTTCGCACTATTCAACAATTTGTTCATCCGCGCATGTAAATTAAAAAAATATTTGTAAAAGTGAGAAGTTATCAGTAAATGATTTAGTGTTTTTTAAAATTTATTTATTTTTTTTTTTACATTAGGTCGACCTCCACAAATGTAAAGAACGGCTTTCAGAATAAACAGCCTCAACATTTCCATGTTAACAACGGATTTCGGAATAAACGCCATTGGGGGGGGGATTTGTTGTCAACATACCCATCCGCAAATACTATTAAAAAAAATTCGATAAAAGTCGTCATTTAAAAAGAAATTTAAAATCAAATATTTGTAAAAGTGAGAAATTATTAATAAATGTTTAGTAATAAATCGTATTTCCACGTTTAATTAAAGTTTTATGGTGTTTTTATTCAATTTCAAGGTTAAAGTACACAATAGGTACAAAACACCCTCCCCTCATCATATTAAGAATGGCTTTTTAAATAATAACGTTATTATTTTAGCATGGATCACTCTCTGCATGAGTGCCCATTTTTCTTTTAATATTCATAAAAAGTAAAACTTTTTTTCAAAATAAATAAATAAACAAATGTGTGCAAACGTGACAAATAATCATTTAGTTACGGCAACGTCGGTAAATAAAAGATGTTACGTGCTGGGTGGGGTGGGGACTAAGGGAGCGACTATTATTTTTTTCTGCTGGTCGCC
Source organism: Euprymna scolopes (assembly GCF_053919585.1). Taxonomy (NCBI): domain Eukaryota; kingdom Metazoa; phylum Mollusca; class Cephalopoda; order Sepiida; family Sepiolidae; genus Euprymna; species Euprymna scolopes. Next base: position 68,178,820 of record NC_136518.1, read on the forward strand.
ATGGAACTCAACGTCCAAGGAGTACCAAATTGTAATTTTTTTTGTCAAATAAATAAATTTCAAGCAATTTTTACAATAAATAATAGATAGCAACTTAGTTAATTTTACGACTCGCCCCAGCATATTATAAACACCCTAACTTCCCTATGTTAAAACAGCTTTCGGAATGAACACCCCCAATCTCCCTATATTAAGAACGGCTTTCGAGGTTTAGGGAAGGGCGTGTTTTTTTTTAACATGGGGAGGTTAAGGTGTTTATAATACGTTGAGGCATGTTGTAAAAATTAAACAGTTTAGAAAAAGTTAAAACAAACTTTTTTATGTAAACAAAAAAAGAAAAGAAACTAAACAATTTAAATGTAATGTTTCATGAGTGAAAAGCCTTAACATAAATAAAGGAATTAAAAATTTAAAAATTGATAAGTACATAAATTAATTAAACTTTTTAAAATATGGGATTTTTTTATGCTAATGCAGAGAGTGATGCGCGCTATTTTTTAAATCGTATTTCCGCGTTTAATTAAAGTTTTATGTTTTTATTCAATTGTAAGGTTAAAGTACAGAATAGGTACAGAACACCCTCCCTTCCCCATGTTAAGAATGTCTTTTTTAATAATAACGTTATTATTTCAGCACGGATCACTGTCTGCAGGAGTAACTTTTTTTTTTTTTTACTTATCTTGTAATTCGAGAGTAGTTGAAACGGAAGTTACCAGAAATATTATTGGGCAGTCTCGCAGAAACGACTTCGAAAAATATTTCTATTTTAATTAATATTTTTATAATTCGCAATGTAAAATTATTTTAATAACATGCAAACATTTATTGACTTTACAGATAGATTTTCTGAAAATTTCAATTAAATTGGTAATGTAGAAATATGGTTGTGTAAACTTTGAACGAACCAAGAATTACAAGCACACACACACACACACACACACACACACCCATATATATATATATATATATATATATATATATATATATATATATATATATATATATTA
>NC_136518.1:68184826-68192326 GCF_053919585.1 Euprymna scolopes
TCTGTTCAATTGTAAATAGAAATTGCCATAGCCGCTAACGTTTTCAACTCCCATGACGGATAGGGGCAAAGTATATGCTTGACCATCGTGTCTTGTCATGGAATAGTTTAGTCTATGGCTTCAGTTCTTAGCCGTAGAATATCAAGATAAAATCCGGATATGTGATATTTCTTCCTGAGCTTATCATTTTCTCAATGATGTTCGGCTGTGTAAGGTGTAAACTTCGGTCAAAGTAACGTATTTCTTCTTCCATTGTGTTATTTCGGTTATAGATTATCAATACTAATCGAAGACAAACCTATCTAAGATCACTGCCAGTCATAAGAAGTTCCTTCGTGTGAAAATTTTATCAATATTCGCCCAATTGTTTTCGTGTCCATACCGAACGAACTCAGATATACAAAGTTATTTTTTTATATCATAATAGAGATTATAATAAGTTAATAAGTTGATATCGATTGAACCCTATTTAACCAAATTCTATCTGGCGAATATGTAAAAATTTATGTGATCGGCTTATGATAAATTTCATTAAATAGTGATCTTATTCGTACTAAGAGAGGAGACTTTTGAACTTTTCTCTATTTTCCCTGAAAATAATGCAAAGGTATTGGTGAGTGGAAAACGGTTAATTTCAATGTCTCCATACAATGTTTCTGTTTAAACACGTATTGCATTTTAAAACGTAAAGGTGACAGCACAATAAATCTTATAAACTAAGGATATATAAACATATAATATGATAGAGACATCTAAATATATAACATATTACAGACCTCTTAACATATATTTTAATATAAACATCTGAACATATAATTCAACATCTAAATATATAACACAGACATTTAAACATATAATATGATACATACTTCTAAACATGTCATATAACACAGACATATAAGCATGTAATGTAACACAGGTATCTAACCATGCCATAAACACAAACATCTAAACATGTCATATAACACAGACATCTAAACATATAATGCAGACATCTTAACATATAATATAACAAATACGTCTAAACATATAATAAAGCACAGACATCTAAGCGTATAATACAGTCATCTAAATATATAATATAATACAGAATCTAAATATTAAATATAACACGGACATCTAAACATATAACATACCACAGACATATAAATATGTAATATAACACATACATCTAAACATTTTATATAACACGGCATCTAAACATATAATATAATACAGAAATCTAAACATATAATATAATAGAGACTTCTAAACCTAAAATATAATAGAGATATCTAAACATTAATAAATTTCCTCGGTGTGTGCTTTAAACCCTAGGTGTTGACGGGCGCATGCATTCCAATGAGTTTCAAATAGTTTTTTTGTATAGCTTTTGCTGAACCTTGCTCAGCGAATAATTGATTTTTAAGGAAGCGTAATTGAAAGGCCACGTGAGTCGGTAAAAGGGATTTTAGGTTTCAGGTTGATTATGGCCAGAGGTATATTGCCCCGGCTTCTTGGTACACGATTAAAACATCGAAACGAACCCTTTGATCTTTTAGTAATGAAAGAAAATTAAAGGGAAAACAACATCTCTATAACGATCAATTAGTACTCGTGAACTAGAGCATCAGAACATGGTTTGGAAACACACACACACACACACACACACATATATATTAGTGATGAAGGAAAACTTGAATGACGGGAAAGAACTTGAATGCCTACTAAACACTATCCTAGAGTGTCTAAGGCCTCTCTATACAGGGGTCTGTCAGAACAACCTGACATGACGATACTTCTCCTTAAAAATAAAAAATGCCCCAATATTCAAAATCACATAGTATTTGCTGCCCAATTAAGATACCCCCACTATGGCTAACACACATCGGTTTTTTAAAGAGGAATGGTGGACCTTCTCCAAGTGATGTTACCTCAAGTATTAGCACGAAGCTTGATACTCCACCAGACTATATAAATTCTTGTCCTGGAATCTAGGAAGACACAAAGACCAAAACGAAAGATATACTTCAGCTTATGAAAATGGTTAATTTAGGAGATGCCAAGTATGTTCTTAATTATTATTATTATTATTATTATTATTATTATTATTATTATTATTATTATTATTATTTCTATCATTAACATTAGTTTAATATACATAATCAATTATATTATTATTGTTATTATTATTTCATCATTATCATTAGTTTAATATAAATAATTAATTACTTTATTACAATTATTATTTTTTTCATATCAATAAAAACAAAAGCAAAATCAAATAAAAAGCAATTAACAGAATCGTTTTTGGAAACGAAAAATAGAAACAAATCTTTCCGATAGCAATACCCTAAAAAGTTCCGATTTTGACGAATCCCGATTCCGATCACTTGTTTCCATATATATATATATATATATATATATATATATATATATATATATATATATATATATATTTATATATATATATATATATATATATATATATATATGTGTGTGTGTGCGTGTGTGTGTGTGCGCGCGTACGCGTGTGTATGAGAATAAAGGAGATTATATTATGAAGAGATGAAAAGGGGACACATGTTTAGTTATATATTCATCAACGATTCGTCTTTATTTCAATATATTCTTGGAATGATTAGACTTGAAAAATATACTACCAGTGATATATTTGAAAAATATTTCTTAAATGGATGTTTTTTTTTCTATTTCAGAACGAAAAAAGCGTCGTTAACATTAAAAATCAATATAGAGTTGAAGATGAGTGAGAATATTTTTAACGCTTGTTTCTTTGGTGAGTTTACTTATTATAGATAACGTTTGATTGTTTCGAATTTGCGGTAAGCGCCGATTCAATAAGTTTTTTCGAAGTTTTTTTCTTAAATGAATTTAACCATTTTAAAGAAAGGTATAGTTTGCTTGAATCATTTCTCGTAGTGTAAAAATAATTGTGTTTGAAGCCTATGCCAATGCGGTTCGTAGATACGAGTTAACATATAAAATAATAATGACAATACTAGAAAATTTAAATAATTTTTAATTTTATTACGTTTATTTACCAACATAATGTGTCGTACAAGATGGTATGTGTTAATGTCCATAATTTTCGAGATTAGTGTCCTTTCTTTAGAGGAGGGATAAGAACATGTGTACAGCTGTTCAACGAGGCTATCCTTTGTTTTAACTTTTTTATTTATTTCTTTATTTCCGGAAGTCAGTAGCGCAGACTGACTGCCAAAACAATTTCCAGGATATAAGTTGTCATTAACATTTAGTATTGTTGGGAATTATTGTAGCTTTTTTATGCATATAAATAATTTTTCTGCATATTAGTCTTAAAGAGTGAGGAAAATCTGTCCCTATCCGGAATGCAACTTTAATTTATTTTAGGAGTGCAATCGTATAAATCTACCATTTACAAAATATTGGTTATTTTTATTATGCTGAACCCAAAAGAATAAATACGGTCGAGCATAATCAGGGGAAACTTTCTGTTTACATTTTCCTAAGCTACTACACCAGAGTAGAGGATGCGATACCCTTGGCCTATATCAATCAATTTTGCATTGATCTATACTTATGATGCTAGTTGTTTTTATGATGGTAAAATGTACACTTTTTAACTCTTTGATATAACTTTACCGAGAATCGAATCTGCTTCGCGAACTATTCGTGAAGACACTTTCCATTTCGCCAAATATAAAAGTGCAATGTCTGTTTTAAAACTCTACGTGCAACGTTTTTGATTATACAGTATTTTTTTTTTTTTTAATTTAAAAGAATGAGGAAACGCTGCCTGGTTCAGATAAAGAACATTTCCGTTTATTTTTCATATTATTTTTTTTTATTTTTCGTTTTAACGAGTTTTCGATTTTATATAAATTTGCGAAAATGAAATAAAATAAAAATATTACTGTAATAAGCAGATAAAAATGAGAAAAGATAGGACGATGAAGAGAAAAGAAACAAAATGGCTGCCGTTCGCCCGTAAGATAAATTGCCTGAAAACGTATTCAATATTTGGCCTTGTCGACTAATGTCGTCTGCTGATCGCCATATGTTGGCGGGAACTTTCCGCTCAAATCGACGACATCCTGTCAGTCTCTATAGAGTGTGTGAATGGCCAGAGGAACGGGGAACAAAAAAATACTCAATGAGTTTGAGAAAATTAATCGAGCGACGACACAGCAGAATAATAAAGCAATATTAGAATGAAAGCTGAATCAGCTTTTATATCGATAAGATCTACCAAATATTTTGTGTAACTATTTATCTTTTTACGGACTATCGATCGTTTCATTCAAAACGATAAATAACTAAATTCTTTGGTACGATTTTGTAGCTGCAGTAAATCTGATTCGCAACATTGGTTAATGCTGTTTTCGTCAAGGGAAAGTTACACAAAATTTGTGTTGTCTGTGCCGTGAAAGTAAGATATTAGCTTTCGCGAGAATTCCTGTATGCAACAAGTAACACAGATAGTCGTATAATCCGGATCATCAGCTATGCAGATGAGCTGTTTCAAGGAGATAAAAGAAAAAACAGCGTAAAGGAAGTTATGTGTCTAGAAAACGAGGAATCACGAAAATAATAGTCGCTTTCCTGGTGAATAATGAGAGGCCATGAAAAAAATGATTCCTCTCTGAGATAAAACACGAGCATATTTTATAGGAATGCTTTCATCTGACAGGATTGAAAAAGTCATATCTTAAATCATTTTATATATGGCATTGTCTAGCTTCACGAACAGCAATTTAAATTAAGAGAAACATAATTAATTGAAAATACACTTATATAAAACATTGCTGATTTATAGGGACAATACCCCATGCAGTACAACTCGTTCTATGACAAACACAGAACACCAGTAAACGCTACACAGCAGGCGTCGGTTATATATATTTTTACGTCGTAATTATATATTTCTGATGTGTAGCAGAAATGTTTTGTAGTCCCGATCATACTAAACTTTAGAGGATTTTTTTTATTTTACAAAAGGGTCGCCGTTTATCAAGGCCCGAAGGCCACTCAAAGATCAGAGTTAATGAGTTTAAGATGGTCATTGAGAAGACAGCTCAATTGTTATCAGTGGTGGAAGTTCAGTACGTTAGATTTATTTAAGGGGGCATGGCATAAAAACTGTGTATATATTGGGCTTAATGACGACAATGTTGTAGTCAGCTAGAAAGCATGTAATTGAGTATGCGTTTAGATTTAAATTAAATGAAATGGACTACACAGAAACCAAAAACAAAATGGATAAAAATAAAAGCTATAAGACGATAATTACAGTGATACGATTAAAATACCGCACTAATTAAAAATATAAGTTCTATTGAATTGAAATACTGATTATTTTAGGTATTTACACGACTATTCAAGACAAACCTTCAAAAACGAAGAATTTTCAGTATACCTGTGTCTACGATTTTGATACAAAACGCTCAAAAATTCGTTCAAACATTTGATCTAATTTTTTGCATAAATACTTAATAAGTCGAGTCGAAACTTGTAGTATGTGTCAGTTCTAAAGAAAGTGAATAATAGACCTATACTAATATATATATATATATATACACATATATATATATACATATATATACATATATATACATATATATACATATATATATACACATATATATGCATATATATACATATATATAAATACATATATATACACATATATATACATATATATATACATATATATATACATATATACATATATATACATACATATATATACATATATATACATATATATACATATATATATACATAGTTATATATACATATATATATATACAGATATATACGTATATATATATATATATATATATATATATATATATATATGTATATATAACTCTGATGAGTTTCAGACGATGAAACACGTGTCAGTGGATAATTAATTGGCTTTCCGTTTATTTTTTTCATTTCCATATATATACATATATATATATATATATATATATATATATATATATATATATATATATACTAGCAAAAGTACCAGTCCTTGACTGGGTTCAAAAACAGCCTACAGAAAATGGACTCTGATTTATGAAAGTATGATATGTTATGAAAAGGAAGAGTTGTAAAGAGATAACTTCGAATTTGGGGGTATCAAAACGATAGCAAAATACGCTGAAAGTAAAAATAAAATAGATAAACCCCATATTTTTTATACCATACCTGTTTACACTGAAACGCTTATCACAATATTCTGTGGATCTATATCAAAAAAGCCTTGTTAAACTTTGTGGCATATTTACATTCTATGCAGGTCAGGCGCGAACGAACACCCAATAATTTTATTATACCATATTTCTTCAAACTGAAACATAATTATCAAAGTAATATTACGCAGATAGTTTGTGGCTATGTCCATTCTAAGGAGGCCAGGCGCGAATGCAGACCCCTTAATTTTATTATACCATCCCTTTTTAACTCAAAACATACTTATCAACCTAATATTATGTACATCTATATCAAAAACACATGTAAACGTTTTTTTTATTTTTATTTTTTATTTCAATACTTTGTGGATCAGGCGCGTACGCAGACCCCACAATTTTAATGAACCATCATTATGCCAGATAAAACATACCCATTCCTGTGTCTCAATACATCTTCTATCATTATGTGATCAATTTTATATAATAGCCAACCATATAGGAGCCTATTCATGACCACACACACACACTGACGTTCAGCTTTATATATATATATATATATATATATATATATATATATATATATATATATATTATCATAAACTCTGATGAGTCACAGACAACGAAACACGTGTCAGTGGATAAGTATATTTTAAAAATAATACATATGCCGCTCTGCATTAGAGGTCACCAAAGTTGGTCAAAGGGAAAATTATACCTAACTCGCATTTAGGTAAAAATGTACCTTTGTACAATTCATTTCTTTTGGAGACGCCCCTCCATGGGATTAATGGACTATCTCATGACGTCACTTCCTCTAGTTACGTCACTTCCGGTATCGAGTTCCGGTGCCCGGAGAGAGCTTGGCACGCGATCAAGCAGGTCCGGGTCACACGCCCCACCGTTGAGGAATGGTATTGCCCAACTCGCTTTGCCTGGAATTTATGTGAATACCCGTGTTTTCCTAAAAGTTCTTTGTTCCTTTACCATTGAACCCCACAACTTAAAAACAATATATATATATATATATATATATATATATATATATATATATATATATATATATATATATGTATTTACTTAGAGAGAGAGAGAGAGAGGGGGGTTAGAGAGAGAGAGAGCTGTATATATACAGAGAGTTATGCCATTGACAAAATGACATTCATAAATAAACCTAAATGTTCTGTGTTCCTTTCGTTTATTACCATTGAACTCCACAACTTAAAAACAATATATATATATATATATATATATATATATATATATATATATATATGAGTGTGTATATATATATTTACTTAGAGAGAGAGAGAGAGAGAGAGAGAGAGAGGGTAAGAGA
>NC_136518.1:68197326-68224826 GCF_053919585.1 Euprymna scolopes
CAGGATTTATTCGGCTACTTTAATCGCTTAGATATCGGGAAAGGCTAAACAACAGCTGCAAGCCAGTTTTATGAATTAGGTTCGCGCTGACGTCACAGCGGCGCTTGTCGGGCTTGTTCGTACAGCTTCCCGGCAAAGAGAAAATCATTTGACACAAACGAGACTGGCGTTGCCTAGGCAACTCGATTTCTTTTCACGAAAATAATGATTAGTGAATCTGTGGAAATGCCTGATGCGGACATCGATATGAGGCATCTCTTACGAAAAATCTGTTAACGGTGGTCGCATTTATCATTCCTCTTCTAAATGACTGTTATTTAATATTATCTACAAGCGCTTAAGCAAATATTCTAAACTGCAGTGTTTATAAGCATTTAATGTAGCCCTTGGATGCTGTTCGTCTCCCGATGTAGGGTATGAAGTCGGGGCGTGCGCGTGCGCGTGCGCGCGCACACACACACACACACACACACACACACACACACACACACACACACACGTGGAGCGGGGGTGCGCGCGCGCAAACACAAACATCCCATATAGATTTTTAATCGACATACCATTTCCCATGAAATGACCGAAAATGTAATTATCACCGAAAACAAAAATATGTTTACATTCCAGGTCATGAGGTTATGAATTGCAAACGAAAAATAAAAAAGAGAACAATATAATAAGTAAATTTTTACATTTCAGAAATGTGAGTTAATGTTTATATAAGACTGAAAATAAGCAACTGATAGGAGAGAGAGAGAGAGAGAGAGATAGAGAGAGAGAGAGAGAAAGAAAGAAGACAGCAGATTGACAGTTTTCCAACGTGATTGAATTTCTACGCGTCGCAGCCACACACACAAACGAACCCCTAAAGCTAAACGACTCAATTTTCGTCGATGGGCAAAAGCTTAATTGTAAATAAACATCTACGTTGATAATTTTGTCTCCGAAAATAGTTTTTCTATCTTATAGATAAAAAAAAAAATTTACAGGGTAATATTTTGTTACACCTGCCAAGGAAGATATGATTTCAGCAAACCATTTCTTCAGAATAAATAAATAGGAAAATAAATAAATAAAATCCAAAAAATTATTATAATCTGGAGATATAGCTAAACGACAGAGCATTCTACTGCAGATAGAACGATCCCATGTTCCTGCCAGTTATTTTTAATTTTTTCGTATTAATGAGTTTAATTGAGCGATAGAAAGAAGAGAGACCATTTAAAATCGCTGCAAATTATTTCCTTGCTTGCATATTTCAAAAATAAACATTAATCGAAAGTGACTTTTTCCAGGACATTCATCGTCAGGCCTGAATATCAGCTGACGTGATTGTGTAAACAAATACATAATTTGATAAATGACATTATTATTATTATTATTATTATTATTATTATTATTATTATTATTATTATTATTATTATTATTATTATTATTTATTTATTTATCCATTTATTTATTTTTTCATTGTTTTGCGAATTAGTCATCCAGGCAACTTATTTTATAATTTGCAATAGAGTATTGGGTCTCTAATATTACGTATGAAATGAACATAAATTAAATTATTATGATTAATCGTATTGTACGACCGGAGAACGCCGGGCTGTCAGCGAATTTCGGTATAGAATACACCGTAGATTATTATTATTTTTTTTTTAATTAATCTTATTTACGACACCATTCCCTTTCGGATCGGTGTTTTAGGCTTATATTCTTTTCCCCGCAATTTGTTATTAATTTACTTTAATATGGTTTCCTCTATTTAGGCAGTTTTTTAAAAAACAAAACAATCAATTATTTTTTGCATGGCTTCGCTCCAAAATATCAACAATAAATATAAATAGGATTGCTCATTCTACAGGGTGAAAAAAGAGAAAAAAATATTCTAAGCATAATTCTAAAATATTTCAAACATAATTCTCGAATTAATAATTTGCTATTTTATAGCGGAATAGAAAATTACACTAGCCAAATACTATTACACGGGTGATAATCAAAATATGCTCTTTCCGGTCGCGAATTTTGTTCCACAAGAAACACCCGTCTAGTAGAAAACACTATCAACAATTTCCCCCACCCTTTATCTGTGTCTAAACCTAAACATAGATTCCATGCACAAAGTTCTTTCTTAGAACTGCACGCCTATGGAATTGTCTTCCATTTTCCTGCTTTACAGCTGGTTGTCTTCAAGTCTAACGTAAACAAATTTTTGACGAGCCGTTCCATATAAGTTAACAAATTTACCGAATTTTCATTAATAACAATTACTGTATTGTCCAATCTCTACCGTACACTCTTTAACCCTTATCCTCGAGTGATCTCGTGGCCTTGATAAGTGATGACTATGTAAATAAAAAGAAGTGTATATGACGGACAGATAATATACAATACTATCCGCACGAGGTGGGAATATTTCGTAGGCTGCTACATTTAATTAAAATTATGATCCGGTATATGTAAATCCAAGTCACATAACTACACTCTGTTATTTAATGTATCGGATTAATTTGTCTATTGGTTAACGACACGGAGTGACGATGTGAGTATTTCACATTCGAATCCAGTTTGTTACGCAAAAATCACTTTCACTTATTGTGTCGTCGACCTTCTGGTCCCTGTCATAATTATCAAAGTCTTTAAAGAATGAATTGTGACTACAAAATAGTTGCACACATTAGAATCTTTAAATCCATATGATATGATGAGTATGCCTATCAAGTAGTCATACAAGGTGGAACAAAAAGAATATATCTCTATATTAATCCACACAAAGTTACGCCCCTTTGATTGTTACATAATATATTAAAAACAAATTTTAGATCAATGCTCTAACAGTCGGAGGTGCATAATTACAGCTAGTAAGTTATATATTTCCAAATAATGTACTTTTCTTTTTATTTCGAAATGTAAATGTATCTATAAAGGCTTAGGTACATGTTTATATATTTGCATATACATGATTTATCCTTTAATTAATTGACTATTATGAAAGGTGAAACATGTTGTCCTGGAACCAAAACGGTGAAACCGTAGCCACAAAGCACATATTAAGAAAAAAAAAGACATTCAGCTTGCATTTTTTTTGTACAACGATATTTATTTCTTCATACTCTCGTTACGCTATGAAGCTCTATTTTTTCGACTGTTTGATCGAACCTCATCCACGCCTCCAACGTGATCTCGAACGTGGTTCTCTCTCTAACGTGATCTTTTTTTAAAGTTTTCATTTTTTTTTCTTTCCGATGGCGTTATTTGTAATGCGTTTGCATACTCGAGTCCGTACCATGTAACACGTGTATATCTAGTTTTATTTAGTTCTGTCCAACAGTGTAAAATCATCGTTAAGATTAAAATATTTCTATGGATTTTTTAATAAATTATAATGAATATATATTTCCTTAATTTAAAACCTTTTTTTATTTTAAAAGTTTTTTTTTAGCATGAACTCGGCACAGCTTAATAGTTAAAACTCCAAGATCCCCTGGTTCGACGTGATACACCTGAAGAAACGTTTTACAAAATAAGCCTCAAGAACTAACAGAATAAGCCAAATTAAACGAATTATTAATCTTCATCGCAAAAGAAAATCGGCACATTTTTGCTTGAAATACTAATCTCTACGAACCTCTTATGTGGGTTTTACTGCATTTATATTTTAGCAAAAAACAGAATAATAATAATCTATATAATTATAAAACTCAAATGACCTTGTAACGATGTATGTAACCCACTTTCCGGTTTACAACATCCGGTTGCGAATGCGCGCATGAGCTTCGCACTGAAATATTAACGTTATTATTTCGAAATTATTATTTAATATGGAAAGAGTGGAGTTTTAAATCACTTAAACGCAATACAGAAATGAACGATGTAAAAAAAAAGCATACAGTATTATCAATTGTGGATTTGGATAATTTAAACGCGAAAAAAACTAAAGAACAATTGGGATGCTGAAATGTTTACGTTATTATTTCGAAATTATTATTTAACATGGGAAGACTGGGGTTTAAATAACTGAAACGTAATACAGAAATGAACGATGTAAAAAAAAAAGCATACAGTATTATCAATTGTGGATTTGGATAATTTAAACGCGAAAAAAACTAAAGAACAATTGGGATGCTGAAATGTTTACGTTATTATTTCGAAATTATTATTTAACATGGGAAGACTGGGGTTTAAATAACTGAAACGTAATACAGAAATGAACGATGTAAAAAAAAAGCATACAGTATTATCAATTGTGGATTTGGATAATTTAAACGCGAAAAAAACTAAAGAACAATTGGGATGCTGAAATGTTTACGTTATTATTTCGAAATTATTATTTAACATGGGAAGACTGGGGTTTAAATAACTGAAACGTAATACAGAAATGAACGATGTAAAAAAAAAAGCAGACAGTATTATCAATTGTTGATTTGGATAATTTAAACGCGAAAAAAACTGAAGAACAATTGGGACGCTGAAATGTTAACGTTGCTATTTCGCAATTATTATTTAACATGGGAAGAGTGGGGTTTAAAACAAACAAAAAACAACAGAACAATTGGGACGCTGAAATATTAATGTTATTATTTCGAACTTGTTATTTAACATGGGAAGAGTGGGTTTTAAAATAACTTAAACGTAATACAGAAATGGACGATTTAAAAAGAAAAACAGATATATCAAAATAGTAATTTAACTATAATAAGTGTTATGGTATCCGTTCAGTGCACATTTACCTATAAGTATGGACAACCACTTATAATTCAGTAACTGTATTTTTTTTTTTCAAAAATAATAAATTATAATAAACAGAACGACTCATAGAAATCTATCTATACTCTTTTTTCATTTTAATATACTTTCATAGAAATGTTTCTGTTATGTCAAAAAGAACTATTTTCTTTACGTCACAAGTGTCACACTCATACATGAATTCCATAGCTAATATAACATACTGAGCCAACGGGTCACGGGTAGTCTAGTAATAAATTAATTAATTAATTATAGTTGTTTAAAACTTCTGGTCGGTAACATGGCATTCATCCTGGGATGTGAATTATTCTACTTTACTACATATATTTGGTACATGTTAACAAAACTTGGAGTTTATTTTTCTGAAATACGAGGTGGTTTCAATAAGTTTCCAGACTTTTTCATATTGCCATTTTAATGATAGTACACACATGAAACTATAGTTCCCATTCGTAGTAATCTCCCCCGGCTGCGATGAACATATTGTACCCTTTCAACCCATTCTGCAAGGCCTCATGAGAGTCCTCTTGTTTGAGCGAGTTAATGACTCTCGTAACAGCCTCCTTTAACTCTTAGGTTTTCCCTGAGCTTAGGAAATAACCAAATGTCACAGTGAGCAAGGTCTACGCTTAAGTGTGAGAAACTGTCTTGATGTCCATCTTGATCAAATAGTCTGAGACAGGGGTGAAGTACCTTTGCGACAAACTTCTCGTAAAACATCCGCATCTTTAGTTTCTCGCGAATAATTGTGTGTACAGTTCTCACACTGATATCAAACTTCACTTACTGCCCATATAGACTCATGATGGTCTTAACCCATGAAATCATTTGGCCAATCAACTTCTGTATTCCCTTAATCCTTCCACACGTTTCATAATCCCCCACATACCCCCTGCCTTCCTTTAATCCCTTATGCTTCTCAAAACTAATGCTCATTTCATGCAAGATGGTCCAAAAGCAGTCTGAAGCATTCCATACGTTTCTGTGGAATTTATTCTAAGTTTAAAACATAATTTTCTTGCATATTGTTCTTCAAAATTATCCCAATGTCAAGATTACATTTGCGAAATTCACCAGCTGTGACAACCAGGCTTAAGTAAGGTGTATTCCAATTCCTGTTGTAGTTGTGTATTTAGTTGCTTCCTCACTGAGCAAATTAGGCCCAACCCGTTTTTTAATGTAGGTAGGAAAACCAGCTCCCCCAAAGGAGACACTCTGGCAGGGTCCAAAATTAGCAATTGTCTTATATGAAGGGTTTCCCCCACATTGACCAAACTAATTTACTTAAAAAGCAATTGTCCGATATGAAGGGTTGCTCTACATTGACCAGATCTGATTACTTCCTTTCCCGCTCCTGGCCTGAAGGTCAAGAACAGCCCCTGCTGTAGCTGTTCATTTGAACCTGAAATGAAAATTAGTTAGTCATCTCATAAGATGTACAGCAAATCATACCGAGTTTTAAAGTATCTAAAACAAGTTTCAATGGCTGTAACAAAAGATTGGAAACTTATTTAAGGCCAACCTCGTATGCATACAAGTAATTGGTTATTTCAAGATGATTAATACACGTATTACTATTTATTTCGTGCTTTTGGAATACCTCGACTCGAACTCTGAATCCCAAACTGCATAGTTCACGGTTATTTTATATATGACAATTGCTAATCGAATGTCGACTGGCAATTATCGAAATAAAGATTACAAGTGTCGTTCATTGATGATATTTCAATATCTCTGCGGTCACTTGCTTGAAATCAAAGTGAAATAAAATATCGATGTTGTTTTAAAAAAGAACTCGCCCAACCGTTAACGCGTAATTTCATTTACGGTCTTATAAAAACCTTAAAGGAATGACCGATGCATTGATATTTTATTGTTTTGGTCTTTAAATTTATGAACCGTTCGGTTTTTTTAAATCTTTTTTTTTTTAATTTTAGTTTTGGTGTCATTATAAAAGTAAGGCGATAGAGATTTCCCTGTGATCATATCGACCGATACACATGACAGGGCCACCCTCTAATTCCATAAGGAAAAAAGCGTGACGATAATACATGAAAGGTTAGAGTAAGTGCGTCCGTTGCTTCAAATATGCATGTGAATGTCTGTAAACCTGTGTCATATATTCAGAGACTAGTGGAAATGATTCCAAGAATGTGTTCGTGTGGGAATTATGACAAATAGAAGTCTTACTGGTAACATTAATACTTTTTTTTTTTACAATTAGGTGCTTGCTTTTTTTTTTAAAAGATAGAAACAAATACTCAGGGGTTTTTTTTAGGAACATTGCTCATGCCAAGACGTAAAACCACTTGATATAAGGAGCTAAGTGCAACGTAAGTTGATAATAGCAAGGATGAGAGATGTATTTAATCTAAATAAAAGGCTATATATACGAGTAAAACATTCAGATAGAGTCTTAAACAAGCCTATTTTTTAAGAAATAAATCTACTGAAATAGGAAGTTGCATTAAATCGAGATAACAAAACTGTGAATGGGCGTACACCAATAGACCAACAGAACAAAAGAACGCAGAGAATATTTTAGAACATTCTGAGGAAGGCATGCTATAAATAATATTTATAAAAAGACGGCAAAAGTTACAGAACTATTTTTTGTACAATAAGAAAAATCTCACATGATCAAATGTTATATAAAGAAACGCTATAAATATGCATTATCACATAAATATACAGCATAATCACGTTGATACACCGGTTCTTGTTAGATCACCGAAGTTAAGCAACGATGAATCTGGTCAGTACCTATGGCTACCATTTGGGTATGCTAGACGCTGCATATATCGTAGAAATTCTCAGGCTGACATCTGGAGGCGCGTATAATTCACTGGAAGAGATTCACTCTCAGTATTCTTGCAGACATGCATCTATGAGCAAAAACTTCAATGCTTTAAGACACTATCCTCGACTGTCTAAGGTCTCTCTGTACAAGGGTTTGTCAGAACAACCTGGCATGTGGATACTTTTCTCAGAAAATAAACCCTGACTAAATATTCAAAATCGTAGTATTCACTACCCAAATAAGATCTCTTCACTATGGCTAACCTACGTTAGCTTTTACGGGAAATAATGAACCTTCTCCAAGTGATGTTACCTCAAGTAACTGCACGAAGCTGGATACTCCATTAGACTAGATAAATTCTTGTCCTGGAATCCAGTAAGACAAAGATACAAACAACGATAGATATACTACCACATATAACAATGGTTAATTGGGGAGAGGGGAAAGTATGTTCTCAGTTTCTTTATTAACTCAGAGTTGGAGAGATAAAGAAGTTTAATGCAACATTCGAATATCTATGTATCTCATATAGAGTTCAAGTGTAAGTCCCAGGAAATGTACCCCTTGATTTATGAGAATTTCGACTAAAATTAAATAAAACAAAAAGAAAGAAAAGTTTGATGTAAACACCTGAGGTCTACTGTGGGTTCTGTTTTATGGCGATTATTGCACAGCCTGGGATAAGCAGTTGTACTAAAAGAAATGGTTGGTTCTACGCAAAGCCTTCTCCACTATAAACAAATCATCTGGGTGGATTTACTAGTAACTTAGTTGTTGTGGAGGACCTCATACATCGAAATCGACGGTAGCATCATTTAATATGCACTGGGCGACATGTTTAGTGAGTTGCCGGCTTTAATTGCTGCGGGCGGAACATGTTCGGCCAAAGAGTAATTAAAGTAGGGTCAGAGAAAGCTTGAAAATATCAATTATATTTTATTTTGTTACCTGGAATTGCAACCTTGTCCGAGAACCAACATGGTGTAGCCTATGTTGCAAAAAATAAAAAAGAACTGTAAATCTTTTTCTTTGTAAAAACGATATTTGTTACGGACCTTGCATCACGAGCGTGGCCTCGAACATTCTCTCCATCTTTAACGTGATCTCCTTTTTAAAGTCTTTATGTTTCCCTACCGGTTACGTCATTTTGCATAGAACCATTCGGGCTATGTTCCTATTTACTTGCCTCTCGACGTGAGCAGAGCTAAACACAAAGTCTGTTTTTAATGTGGGGGGAAAATCAAGCCCCCAACTAACGTGCATTCTGGATAGGAACAATATATATAAATATAAACTTCGTTTAGTCACATAAATTAATATACGAAAGTATTAATTTATGCGTAAACTTTAAGTATTTACTTCAACAGTGCTCAATAAGTATGTAGAGCTAGGTAGTAAGTTCTAAAATATATATGGCGATTAAGATACACAGAATATTTTGCGTTTCATCCACGCTAAGATTCTTAAGCTTATGCATAAGCGTGTTATATATATATATATATATATATATATATATATATATATATATATATATATATATGTATATATAGTAATTTATAAATATATAGTAAGTTATAAAATATATATGGCGATTAAGCTACACTGAATATTCCGCGTTTCATCCACCCTGGATTCTATCACACATATGTACGTATTCATCCACTCTAGGATTCTATCACACACACACACACACACACACATGTAGTTTATATATATATATATATATATATATATATATATATATATATATATATATATATATATATATATATATAAACTAACATATAAAAAAACTTAACCGAGATTTAAAACAGGTCAAGACACTAAATATATACGCTAAATAGCCCAGGCAAAAGAAACGGGTCTACCGGAGGTCGAAGTAAGTGCCTGCTCATTAGGAAGGCCGCGATTTGATTAGGAAGGGCGCGGTAGATACTGGAAAGCTGGTTGGCTTACTAAAAACTCAATAGAAGGTGCGTATATAAAAATGCCAGAAACAACAAAATTCTCGCATAAGCCTGAAGAATCCTACAGTGGATGAAACGCGGAATATTCAGTGTAGCTTAATCGCCATATATATTTTATAACTTACTAACTAGCTCTACCTATGTATTGAGCACTGTTGAATTAAATAAAGTTTACGCACAAATTTGTACTTTCGTATATTAATTTTATGTGAGTAAATGAAGTAGTTATATATATATGTGTGTGTGTGTGTTTGTGTGTGTGTGTGTGTGTGATTACAACGTTTTGCCAGTCAAGTGCCACTCCCTCAGTCACTGAAAGTCTTTGTGCCCGACGACGACCATTTTAGTCTTGCCAGCGAATTTACACGCTCAAGCAGAAATGACACTGAAGTCGGTCATTGGTATACATACATATATATATATACATACATACATATATACACATACATACACATGCATACACATACATACATACACCCATATACAGGTACATATCTATAAACATACACATATATATATCTACATAAATACACAATATATAATACACATATATACACATGATGATTGCTGCAGCTTTCCAGATGAACGCGGTCACAATAGGTTCTCACAATCCCGTCGTCCATGCCATCACAGATGACTCTGCTCTCCCTCCGCAGACTTGCACATCTTGAAGCAGATGTGACATATAACTTGAGCAATTTCCACGGAGTTAACTTCCGCTGGAGATTGAAGTGTATTCCTATGAACAATCACATGTCTTCTCAAATTAGCAGTGGACTTGCAAACTTTGTTGCATATTAAATCGATCGTTTGTTTCGGACTAATCGGTGCAAAGTTGACCTGGAGAGGAATTCTGTGAGACTTAAGGTGGTTGACGTAGGCAGCTTTTGACAAAAGTACTCGTTCACAAGTGTCGCATTTCAAGCTCTGTATGTCATTAAACCATTGCGGAGCTCTCGCTTCAGACCAAAGGCAGTTCAGGAGTCAGCAAAGCTATCCATTATATGCTGCATATCAGTGTCGGTGTGCGGCAAAAAAAAAACCAGCATCGTCCGCATACAGTAACACCGTCACTAAGATATGATGCAGCTTGGTTCTGGCATTAAATCTTCTAAGATTAAAAATGCAACATGTGGTTCGAAACTTTAATATGACACCCTTATTGCAATCCCGAAACGCATGAGCAAGTAGAGCAACAAAATATATAGAGGAAAGAATAGGGGCAGAAATACCACATAGTTTTACACCATTGTCAACTGGGATTTCATCAGACAATTTTCCGTTAAACGAGACTCGAGCTTTCATGTCCCTGTGTATTTCCTTGAATATTCTAACAAAAGTTTGAGAACGCCCAATTAAGATCAACCAGGGAGCATCCCCGTTAACGGTGTATAATTCGTTGCTTAGATCCACAAACATTGATACAGCGGTCTCTGTTGTTCAAAGCATTTCTCCTGGAGTAGCCAGGCTGCAAAAATCATACCCATTGTTCCTCTTGCAGACCTAAAACCACTTTATAACTCTGGAATAGCGTTAGGACAAACATCCTCAAGTAACCTGTTTAATAGAAGTCGTGCGATAACTTTCTCAGCGGCTTCGAAAAGCGTGAACCCACGGTAGTCGTCACAAACATTTTTCTGTCCCTTTTCTTTAAACAGGGTCACTAAGACACTTGCAATCAATTCTGTCAAACAGGAACACCTTCCAAGATTTCCTCAACATAACCAAGGATAGCATTAGCAATATTCACACCTTCAATCTTAAGAAGTTCAACCGGAACACGATCCAAACCAGGTGCCTTCTCACCGCTGACTTGTGCGATAGCCAACTGCACCTCAATCAAACTAGGCAAACGATCCATTTAATATATCACATTGTGGTAGGTTACCAATTGCATCAGTATCTACTGCTGAGGGATTGTGAACTGCATTTGCCATCTTTTCACGATATTTTGTATATATTGTGTATACATGAACATACATACATACACATTAGCACACATACGCATATACATAACTATACATTCAATAAAAAAGCGGGGCAATGTTGGCAGCTTGTTTGGCTGCCCCATACCCGGCATTACAATCTTCAAAGGAAGAAAAAAAAATACATACTCATATATACACACACATATACAAATACACACACATATACATACATATACACATACATATACGTACACATGTATGCATATATACATACACATACATATACCTACATATACACGCATACATATATATGCATTTATACACATACACAAACATATGTATACAGATATACATACACACATAAACATATATGCACACATACATATATAGATACATATACACATATATATATACCTATATATACATACACATGTACATATACATACATGATGATTGCAAAGTCTCATCAGACGAGTGCCACTCCCTTAGACACTTTAAATCCATGTGCCCCAAAATGACTTCCATCGCTACAAAGATGATGTTACAGAGTCTTAGCTTTGTACGACAGCTAAGTCTCTCTCTCTCTCGCTCTCTCCATCTCTCTCTCTCTCCCTCTCTCGGTTTTAAATGTTGAGATCCAGCAACAAGCAAGAGCAAGATAGCCAGCAACAAGTTAAACTGCAGACCAGCTTAATGCGGGTACTGCTCTCCTGCTTTATGGTTTTTTAAATCAGATATTTGCTTCACCACGGCTTACGGGAGCCCTCTCAACCCCAACACACACATATATACATACAAACACACATGGTGCTAGTTGGCCGTTGACCCCGAAAAAGGGTTCCTTCGCCCTTTGGAAGGTCTTGCCTTTAATCCTTTAGGGAGATTAGCCACCCTCCTCTCCAAACAAGTCTGGTGGGGGAACCAGTTTAGTCGCCGGTGACCCGACCATGACACAGGTAGTACTGGGTTACAGTAGCATATTATATGACCTGGCATATACATACATACATACATACATGCATACATACATACATACATACATACATACAATGATGGCAGATCAATTATTACATGCTTTGAGCATTTCAGGCCTACACACGTCACAATTTTTCCATCGCCACAAGACTATTTCTTTTATAGAGAAATATATTTTTATTACATTTCCACCCCAAACAAGGCACATTGCCACTTTTATGATGGGGTCTACTATCAGAGACCTAATTTGCAGGGGTAATATGTAGGGAGTTTAGCAGCAAGATGTCTGTTCACATTACACGTGAACTTCTGCATGTCAGTACAGTTGGGGAAGTAGGAAACCGGAAGAGAATTTCAAAGACTTGCAGTTCTGGAGAAGAAGCTATTAGAGTAACTGGCTTTCTTACATCTAGGAATATCGGCTGTGTAGGGGTGGGACTTCACTGCTTGTCGGGTTTTTCGGCGGTATTTTCGTCGAGGGGGTAGAAGGGCTTGCAGTTCGTCAGAGCATCCACCATTACAATACTTGTAAAACAGGCAGAGGGATGCAGCATATAGTCGATGGGACAAGGGCTGAAATTTAGATGACAGTTCGGGACCTATTAGGTTTAGTAGGAGATGCACCAGCCCAAATGTGAAAGCAGTACTCTATACATGGGCGAATGGTGGCTTTATAGAGGTACAGGATGCATTCAGGCGGAAGTAACTTCTAGCACGATAGAGAGAGCCCACATTCTTTGCAGCAGCCTCAGCAATGATCTCGTTGTATTTCATCCAACTCCTGTTTCCTGTGAACGTTACGTCAAGGAGCTTGAACGAAGTGCTTTCAGGTAAAGTATCTCTAGATTAGCTATTGGTGGTTGGTACGGTTTCATGTAATTATTTAAGGAAACGATCTTTGGCGGCATTGAATGTTACCATCCATTTATGACACTATTCCACTACAGACTGAAGGTCTTCCTCTAGGGCTTCGGTCATTACCTTATATATGTGCTCATACATACCGGTTAGACAGTTACTGGTTGTTGTTTCTGATTGACAGTACAGAATCCCTAACTCTTTGGTAGCGCTGAGAGCGGCTGCTCTATCATCAGTTGTATAATATCGGGATGTTTGTAATTCAATGTCGCGCATGGAAAGGAACCCGCCACTACTCTCTGTGGCATTCCCGAGGCCACATTCCTGTGGATGAGGAGCCGGCTTATGCTCTACTCGTGTTGCATGATGGTGGCTATGCACATCCGTTTTGCCTAACAATTCTCCCTAGATCTGAAACTATGATATAAAATGAAATGGCAGCTCAATCCTAAAAAACGTTTAAACCAGACACACACTCAAATGATTCGCCTCTGAGGGAGTATCTATACAAAGATGATATTACAGAATTTTAAATTTAAAAGTTGTCCAAGCGACAAATCGAATGGCAGTTTCTTCTACGAGCTGAGTGTATTGGATTGCTTGTTTTTAATTCATGTTAAATTCACTTATTTGAACCAACCATTATCATCGTCGTCATGAACGTGGAGGATGTGTGCTGTTGTGGACACATCTTATATATATATATATATATATATATATATATATATATATATATATATATATATATACACACACACACACACACACATAGACATATACATGATGTTTGGCAATTTACATGTTCCCGAATCCGAGCGACTATTCATCAGAATAATGAAAGATCGTTGCAAAGATAATCACCTGAATTGTGTAGTGAGTTATGTGATATTCTCCCGTAAGCTCGCACATTAAGGGGATCATCCCGAGCCTATTTTTCACATCTTTTACAGACATAAAATGTTTCAATCATAGAGACTTGTTTTCGTAGTTTTGCATATGAATTATAAAATATCTGATATTTTCCCAAAATATATGGACTTGATGAAGCAAATACTAAAAATTGCTGTTATGGTTTCAAATGATCTGAAATAACAGCGATGGGGAGACTTGATTCCAAATATTTTTCATGTTATATCTCCACTCTCTGGTGAAAGAATTAATGTTCTTAGCCAATTTTTCGTGCGAAGGTCGAGCTTCCAAATGAGTTCTATCTCGTGAAAATCCGTCGCCTCTGTCGAAAATTTTAGACAGAAATACCTACATACATACATTTAAACAAACAGGTGAGTTTTATATTATACAATATATAGTAAACCGTGCTGTTTTGCGGTATCACACCTTCTCAGTGCAGCTAGACTAGCACCTTTTCTTTAGCCAGTAATGGAACCTACAACCATCGCTTTGATAGCCGGTGATTTTTTTTAATCGAATCGGTGTATTTTCTGTGCTAGTAAGGAAATGCCTGCAGTATACGTGGATTAAGCTTCACATTTTGTCAGTGAGTTTTTCTATAAAATATTGTAGTCTATATTGTACTGTAGAGTATATACTGTTCAATTTATAATTTGATTTGTAAATAATGGTGTTTACTTAAAGTTTAAAAGGCAAATATTAAAAGCGATGGTTTATTTGTGCTCTTAACATGTAATTATTTTGAATGAAAGTTAAACGTACAGAAAAGTCAAGTATCATAGTTAAATCGTGCTATAAAATGAAGCATTTATTTCGACCGCGCTCCTGTCTTATAAAAGGATATACAGTTGATTTTATAGGTCGAGCTTTTCTGCGTGTGCGGTAATAAAACTTCTTAAATACACTTCTAATGTTAGGTTGTATAAAATATTAACTTTAATCAAAATCGGGCTTCCTTCTTTTTTTTTCGAATATCGATACTTTTCACACGCATTCTGATAAAAACCTACGTAAGAACACTCCCAAACACATTAAGTACATACGCGTGAAACAAACAAAAGAAAGATCAGCCGAGCTGTTTCTGAGTCCATAGAAAACGAACTTGCACACAAGGTGTCTTTTATATAATAGTTGAAATACATGCACACATAATATGGATTATGTGATGCCGCCTAAAACGAAGAAAAAAAATCAATTAGAATGATTACAAACTATAAGCGTCGTGTTCATTGCTCGTCCATCTCCGACATAGAAATCCAGGTTTACCCGACACGTTTCTTTTGTATCTGAGCCGATTTTATCCCGGATTATTTTCAACCATTCCAATCCTACTCTCAAGTCCTTTCTTCCTCGCCACAATTGGTTATCTGGCGACATCACTATCCTCAGTCTTGTCTAATCGGCCACTTATTATTTTCCTCAAATTCACTGAGGACGGATATATGAGTTGTTCGGTAGGAATAATTTGTTTCCGTTTATTTTGTTTTTGTTTCTTAGTTTTATCATTTCTTGTGTTTTGCAATCGTTTCTTGTGCGTTTGGCAATCGACGTAAAAACCCGTCTATTTGAAATTGCTATATTGTTATGCAGAGCTACTTAAGAATCTCATCATTTTACGTGAGGGAATTGCCGAACTCGTAGTTGTAGGCAATGTATCGTTTAAAGCTAGATAATTTTTTTTTTTCCGTTGATCATATAAATGGAATTTATCTTTGATATGTGACTGTTTGTGCGTCAAAATGTTGTAATCGTAAGGAATACATTTTGATTTCGAAATATCTTACCTTCATTTTATGAATAGAAATTACGTCAGTAATACAACTTGACGCCCCCCCCCAAAAAAAAACGGGCCTCAACTCTAATTAGGCTCCGTTTCTTAGTGTTTTCTCCGAATGAAATGAAACTTTGGTCATAACTAGCTTATTATATTAAAAACATCACATCAAAACACTAGGGTCTTTGGCCTATTTTTTCTCCATTCTACAGCATATGTTCTAGATGGCCTCCATTTAGTTTTTTTTTTGGGGGGGGGGTTACCCTGTATTAAACAATGAATGACCAATGACTGCAGAGATTGACATGACTCGAAATCGAAACTGGTACTTCTGCATTTCTAAAATACCCAGGAACTGAGCTATTTTAGTTTTCTAAACATTAAATTATAAAGAACTATACTACCCGCGACCCGTTTGGTCAGTATGTTGTATTAGCTATGGAATTCATGCATAAGCGTGACACTTGTGGCGTAAAGAAAATAGATTTTTTTGACATAACAGAAACATTTCTATGAAAGAATATTAAATTGAAAAATCGCGGACGAATCACTCAAACCTGAAAAAAAATCCTCCCTATTCGTGTAAAGTTACCTATTTTTTCCGAATAATCGCTCAAATATTGAAAATTAAACATGATTTTCCTACTAATCGAACGCCGACTAAAGTCATTTAGCAGCAAAAACGCACATGAAGCTACCGATGAGAAATATAAGAACGAAAAACCCATATTGGATCCTTCAACAAAGTTATAGAAACTTAAAATCTAAAAAAAAAAAAAATAATAATAATAAAACCTGAAGCAAAAAAATATAACCTAAATAAATAAAATAAAACTGATATTGAAACAGATTAGTAAATGTGACAACAAATTCAGCGTTCTCACACAACTATTTTGTATCTAAAAATATAAACAAAAAATAAAAAAGAAGGAAGAAGGAAAAGAGACGGATAGAGAGTAGTCGAAGTAGTAGTAGTAGTAGTAGTAGTAGCAGCAGCAGCAGTAGTCTTGGCTTTACTATAATTATTCTTATATTTGTGAACGGGTTAAAGTTGTTTAGTTATAAGAAAATAGCGACAGTATAGTTTAATAAAAAATAGTTGCAAGCACCTCCACTCTTCCCATGTTAAATAATAATTTCGAAATAATAACGTCAATATTCCAGTGCGCAGGTCAAAATCTGCAAAAGAAGCGATTTGTGTGTTTTTTTTTTTACGTTGTTATGGGTTAATGTTTATGCGCGCATGCGCAACCGGATGTCGTAAACCGGAAAGTGGCTCACATCTCTCGTTACAAGGTCATTTGAGTTTTATAATTTTATAGATTACTAGCTTCTATGTCTACTACTATATAAAAGTCACTGCGCATGAGAGAGGGATAGAAAGAATTCCTTCGTCATAGTTTTCGAGACGGCTGAGCCTGTCCTTTCAAATTTCAGAAAGATAATTCATATGTCTGATGGTGTTCTTGGATATGTTTTGTAAAGAAATTTATCCGATAAATATAAAAAAATCGAAAATGCTCCCATCTTAAAAATAACTTCTCATAGATAATTTTTTTTCAGGGAAATATTTTACGTTACACCGGCCAAAGGGAGATGATAAATGTCAGCAAATCATTTCTTCTTAAAAATAACAGATGTATGATTGGTTGTGAGATATAGCTTTTGTGGTAGAGCATTTGACTACAGATCGGAGTATCTCTTGTTCAAGCCGGGGTGTACTTTGTCATTTTATTTTAATTTTTCTTACTAATGAGATTAATTTACGATAAAAGAAGAGGCACGATTTAAAATACTGCGCACAGTTTAAAATTCCTTATCTATGAAATTCCTTATTTGGCTAATCGTTTATGGTGGTTTTACTTCCTTACTCCTCCCACACATCATCCTCGCCTCCTGAGATCTTTTATTCTACTAAAAAGACTGATGCTCGAACCATGCTAGATGGTTCCAAAGCAGTTTGAAGCATTCCGTACGTTTCCATGGCATTGTTTTTTCAAAGTTTAAAAGAGAATTTTATTGCATATCGTTCTTTCAACAATGTCCTTACGTCCAGATTGCATGGTTTAGATCTACCAATGGTAAATTAGAAGGGTGTATCCCAATACCTGCAGTAGCTGTTCATTTGAACATGATATCATAAAAATTGGACAGTCATCTCATAAGATGTATAGCAATAACATACTGAATTTTCAAGAGTCTACGAAAATTTAAAATGTCTGTACAAAAAAAGTCTGAAAACGTATTGAAGGCTCCTCGTATGTGCATATACTGCACACAAACACACACACAAGCACACATACACACACACACATATATATATATGTATATATATATATATATATATATAAGTTTATTGATTAAAGTTAAATTCTGTAGATTAAAATATATACACATGTATTTAAGTTAAGAATTTATTGTTTGAAATAAGGAATATACGGAGAAAAAATATGTTTATTTCCTTAATCCATGGAATTTTAATAATGGCACACATCATCAGAGAAGGTGAAATGCAATTCGCAAAATGTGCAGCTATGAATAAACAAGTATTTTGTTTTTCAGCACATATATTGAAAATGTTATTTGAATAGTGATTATATGTTGCTCTATTTTTTAATATTGAGCTTTACCTTTTTGGCTAGGATCATCCTTAAAGTATTACCCCAATGTAATATCTGACAGGATAATTCATTTGATCAGTAATTTGTGACACACACACACACACACACACACACACACACACATATATATATATATATATGTATATATATATATATATATATATATATATATAAGAACAAGTAGTTTATAAAACATGTAATAAACAGTTTGAAAAAGAGTTAAAAACATATTTAATTTTAAAAAGGAAGCACAAAATAAGTGGATAGTCTTAATCCGCGGAGTTTCGAAGAAATGCTTTCCTTCTCATAAAAGGGTAGGAATTAGCAAAATGCGGGATCGGATTTTGCTTGCTAAAGTATTTAATGAAACTACAACTAAGTCATCGATCTTACTTGGAAAAAAAGGTGAGGCAGAGGGCATAGAGTGCAGAAAAAGGTGATTTCACGTGAAGGTTAAAATATCCAATGACGGTAAAATCGAAAAAAGTGTATTAAATTTCCATTTCCACAACTGAAATTCAAACGAATCACGTTAAATCTTATTATAAGCTCTATTTTCTATTTGGTCTTATTGTGCTTTTACATCTGGTTGCGATTACTTTATGAATAGTAACTCTTTAATATTTATAATATACCTTAGATTTGCCATCTTGGATTATCTTGATAAACATAATTGTATTTTTATGTCATTATATATATATATATATATATATATATATATATATATATATATATATATATATATATATATATATATATATAAGAGCAAATACTTAATAAAACATGTTGAAAAAACACTTTTAAAAGGAGTTAAAACATATTTAATCTGAAAATGAAACACTGAATAAGCGGATAGTCCTTAA
Organism: Euprymna scolopes; assembly: GCF_053919585.1. NCBI lineage: Eukaryota > Metazoa > Mollusca > Cephalopoda > Sepiida > Sepiolidae > Euprymna > Euprymna scolopes. The sequence continues at coordinate 68,216,765 of NC_136518.1, forward strand.
TCCGCGGAGTTTCGAAGAAACACTTTCCTTCTAATCAGAGGATAGGAATTAGCAAATGCGGGATCAGATTTATCGTAGTTGATGAAACTGCAAGTGCGTCAAAGATCTTACTTGATAACAAAAATGTGAAGCAGAGTGAATATGGAGAAGAAAAAGGTGATTTCCCGTGAATAGATTGTCTGGTGAAAAGTAAAGTATCCAATTATATATATATATATATATATATATATATATATATATATATATATATATATATATATATATATATATATATGCTCACATTTTTACTATTCTGCTCTCGTTTTTTTTTTCTTAATCGTTATATATCTATCCATCAGTTTTTCATTTATTGCATGCTATTTATATACCCTGTATTCTTTGCATTTAATTTATGAAATGAAAGAAATACAATTTATGGCTTCCATAATGAAAACGAAATTTTTTATAATGTAACCCAAAAAAAGAATTCAAAAGTAGCATTGTTTCAATGACGGTGATTATGGTAATTACACACAATGCGGATAACAATGTTAGGTTTGCTGAAAATTGTAAGGATTCATAAAACTTCGGCTAGGCGGGAAAATACGCATTAGACAATTTCGACTTTGAAAGTCAGTAAAACAAACTAATATATCAATCTAGTAATAATGTGAAAACAAATTCGGATTCAACTGACTAGGAACGTAGTGAAATTGTAGTGTTTATTTATCTATGTATATATCTACAATAGTGAGAATGTTTGTGTGCGAACACGTCTCAACCCAAATACTCTATGAATCTTTATCTACATACTTGAAATTTGCTATATAGGGTATCCAAATATGTGTAAATCTTCGTAATCGGTTTTTATCCAGAAATAAAAGAGCTGGTAATGGGTGAATAATCGTTACAAGGGTGGGTATGGCCTGTCATGGATGTGCGTCAGAAGCACGTGATTGAATTCTTGAAAAAAGTGCATCGACAATAGCGATGCTTTTATAGAAAAATAGATTCTAGAACACTAAAGATCGCTCGTCTAAGTGATACTACACAATTTTGAAGTAAAAAAAAAGATATATTTACTGTTGGAGCAGCATCGTATGGGAAAGCACGCCCCGGTTGCCCATGCACAGCCGTCATTTTTTTGCTAGCGAAGATTGCATTGAGTTTAGTTTGTGACAATGTAAAATCATAAATTCTGGAGCACAAAATGTGTCCCATTTTCCTGGTACCACCCCTACCCCATTACTACTTCATTTTTTAGTAAAAAAAAATGGAGGTCTTACTTTAAAAGGATCCTCATAGTGTCAAATTCAAGCTTAGAAGACTTTTTATAGACTACTAGCAGGAGGGAAGAGCTTCATGTTCCCTAGTCGTAAACTACGCTTAAATATGATATTTTAATTTACTCAGATTTTGTATTTATTATCATAGAGTCAATTATTTCATATCATATTGCAATTAATTTATACATGGTTTATAAAATAAGAAATGTCATCAGCTATAATTGAAACCGAAGCCAAAGCATAAAAAAAAACAATTTCCTGATCGAAAATGTCTACGAGATAAGTAAAGACGAACGTTTAATTATACTCAATATAGTTGGACTGTCAAAAGTGCTAACTGTATTAAATACAAGCTGGTTTCCATGATAACGATGTTTATGATAGAAAAGTTGCTAGCAAGAGCGGTTGTACGGTCCACAGTGTTTTATTATTATATAGGTTTACATGGAAAATCGCTTAATGAGACTGGTAGCGCTAAATTTGTAGATTATAATTATTATAGTTTGATCCTAAGAAAAGCAAGAGATTTGTCAAACAGTTACAAAAGCAGCAAAGTTGTTATCTTTTTTTAACACGGTCTTTTTTGGCCAGTATCAGCTTCTTTAGGATCTCGCTTAAAATTGACATTACATTATAAACCGGCTGTTTAGCGATCAGTGAACAAAAAGAAAAAGAAAGAAAGAAAACGCTAACACAGCTGAACATTTGTCATTCGGAAATGATAGGATTTTAAATTTTGTAAAGAATAATCATTTCAATATTTTTTTTTTAATTTCCGTCCATAATATCGGTACGAAATCGAACAATTGTATAAACGCATACATATATAATATAAATTTCATCTGCCTGTTTAAATGTACATATGTATATATGTTTGTATGCATGTATTCCAAAGGGCGAATGAACTCTTTTTCTGGGTCAACGGCCAACTAGCACCGTGTATATTTGTGTGTGTGTATATGTGTATTGGGGTGGAGAGGGCTCCCGTAAGCCGTGGTGAAGGCAACCTTTCTAGGAGACGCAAATCTCTGATTTAAAAAAAACATAAAGCGGGAGACCAGTACCCGCATTAAGCTGGTCTGTAGTTTAATTTGTTGCTGGCTATCTTGCTCTTGCTTGTTGATGGATCTCAACATTTTGAACCGAGAGAGAGACTTAGCTGTCGTACAAAGCTAAGACTCTGTAACATCATATTTGTATAGATACTCCCTCAGGCATTTGGGCTCATGGATTTTAAATGCGTGAGGGAGTGGCACTCGTCTGACAAGACGTTGCAATCATCATCATCATCATCATGTATGCATGTATGTATGTTTGTATGTCTGCCTAAAACTTTCGACGAAGGCGACAGATTTTCACGAGATCGATATCGTTTTGAGGCCCGTTTATTCGGACGACAAATATCGAAAAATTGACTAAAAACATTAATTCCTTCACTCTGAACTTTGCGCTTTTCTCAAGGAAGCGGTCGCTTTTTCGCTGATATTTACGAATTTTCGATTGACTAGTCTAAATTTAAACTTTCACCACTTCCGGTTTGGCGATGGGCGCAACGGCACAGACGTCACGTTTTACTTTTCACATTATTTTCCTCCTTCGTGGTAGGCTTCGAGCCTTGCCTGCCCACTACCATTGTTTTCTTTTTGCACCACACACACCTGCAAACACCCGGGCAACGCCGGGTACCGAGACTATTTTTAAATCAAATAGAATGTAAACAAAAATATTCCAACCCCACTTTTCTCGGGGCGGTAAATTTTCTGATTTATGGTTTGCACAATGTTCGGTGTTGCTTTTAATATTTTTTGTTTGGATGATATTCGTTGTAAACATTTATTCCAACTTGCACTCTATAGACATTACGTAATTTCTTCTGAAATTGACATTGCATATAAAATGACTCGATGATCCAATACGATAACCTCGCCACTGTAACAAACCTGCCTTTGATATTTGTCAATGTCAGTCCAAACAAAATGTATGACAAGCTATAAAATAAAATGGCCGCCGCTACTTCGTTATACTCAACTGTATTTGATTATCATTTGCTTTTTGCTTCTATAAAAGTATAGTGCAATGAAAATAAGGAACTTTTGAATTGAAAGACAAATAAATTCTGTACTATTTGCTTGATTACTTCATACTGTTATCATTTTCAATGTTATTTTCACAAGGTTTGAACCGATATAACCTCCGACCTTCCTCGGTGTATTTTGTCGAATTCGAGAATCTTTCTGCCGGACACAGGAATCTGCACGATGTTTCGAGTCGAAACATTTATTTAATGCGCAAGTAAAGCATGCTCTTTTTCAGTCAGCCATAGGACAAGGAAGTAAAACGTGTATTAGAGAGAAAAGGAAAGACAACTGAATGCGAAAAAAAGTAGAGTGAATGCGAGAGGATAGGAGAGAATTAGAGAAACGTAAAGAATACAATGTAAAGGAGTCGAGAAAAGGGAGAGAGAATAGAGAACGAGAGGAGGAGAGAGAAAAAAAGATAGAGTGTATAAATATAGAATGTAAACAAAAATGTTTCAACCCCACTTTTCTCGGGGCAGTATATCTTATGATATAGAGTGATCGAGAAAAAGAGAGGGATCGAAAGAACACGAGAGAGGGGGAATCGAAAAAGAGAGAGACATGGACAGAAAGAGAGAGAGGCATGGAAAGAGAGATACGTCGAAAGAGAGTTGCATCGAAAGAAAGAGAGAGGCATCGAAAGGGAGAGAGGGATCGAAGGAGAGCGAGGGGATCGAAAGAGTGAGAGAGAGAGAGAGTGAACGAAAGAGAAAGAGGGACCGAAAGAGAATGAGGGAGACCGAAAGAGAGAGGGATCGGGAGAGAGAGGAAGAGAGAGATCGAGAGAGATAGGGAGGGTCGAAAGAGAGAGAGAGATAAAGAGAGAAAGGAATCGAGATAAGAATTGAGAAAAAGAATTGAGAAAGAAGAACCGAGAAAGAGGGGGGGGAGAAAAGAGAAAGAGAGTAAATACGAGACATACAATATTAGAAAGAGGAATACGAGAAAAAAAATAAAAGGCAAAATACGAAAATAGAGAGTTTACGAGCAAGAATAGATTAAAGAATGAGAGGGGGGTTTAGCAAGCAAGTGAGAGAGCGCAATAAGAAAGTAAGAGTGGCAGAGAGTGACAAAAACGGCACCTACAGAACGAGATGAAGTCGGTGATCAAGAATTTTTAAAGTGTGGACTGGCCCTTAAACCTATACCAAAACAAACTGAAATGTTAAACAAATCATGAATTATGTACTTGTTTTATAAACAATTCTTTCTCATTATATTATTTTCTTGATAAATCAGACCTACTACTGCCATAGCAAGCTTATGCTCCTCTTGTCAACCTCGACAGAGCTTATTCGCTCAATGAAATGCCGATGAAGCCAAATATAGCCTTATGAATTCTATTAGCAAAATTAAGTCTGTCGAGTGGAAACTAATTGTCTCAGTAAGCCAGGATCGTTTTGAAATCATTTCATTTATTTTGTTTATGGTGGCTTTAATAGAGAATTGTCTTCAGCTTAAAGATCGTCGAATTCAACTCAGGCGAAATGATTCTAATTAATTTGCATACAATTACGAAAGGTCACTCGGCTTGGCCCGTGCATTATAAAAATAACAACGACGTGTTTAAGATTGCTCTATTTAATCAACACTTTCTACAGGGTGGAACGATAAATTTGTCGCCCTAAAGACAACACTACATGTTTATTTTAAAACTTATTTTAAACAAGGCCGATAGCCATTAGTCGCATGCTCTCGTTTAATGAATGAATGCGTAAATGTAGGATTGACATGAAATTCTTAAAGATAAACTAAAATGACCGAAAAAATGACTTAAACAGATAAAAAGTAAATGACTTAGAATGACTTTAATGAACTTAAGGATGAATTGAATGACCTTAAGAATGACTAGAATGCTTTAAAAATAACTGGGATCCTTCAAAAACAAATTGAATGATCTGGAGAATGAATAAATAGCTTTGAGACGGACTGGGTGTAAAGTGGGTGATCCTTTTACATTAAATTAATACTGAAAAATGATCCCCCACTTTATATCACAAAGTTACAAACATAAGTACAGCATGTAGAAAGAACAGATACTACACTTTGATCTTGGCTAAAAGAACAGAATCTATTGACGACATACCTTTGATCTTAATTAGACAAAAACAAATATGTCTACACATTAAAAAATACATACCGTTTGTTTTAAAATACTGTTGCCCGGTTGAAGCATGCCCCTCTTCGTAAAAAAATAAACAACAGTCATTGTTGGTGGCCAATCCCCAACACCTTACTGTTAAAAATGGCTTTTGGAATGTACAATCTTAACCATGTTACCTTCAGAACGTTGTATGGAATAAACATGACCAATCTCGCAATGATAAGAACGGCTTTCGGAATAGAAAACCTATTTTGCGAAGGGGAAGACTGTCCAAGTATTTGCCCTAAATTTAACCTCGATATATGTTGTCAGCATACCAAACCGCAAAGACTATAACCCGAACGAAATGGGGGTGGTTTGTAGTGTTGCGAGGAGAGAAGTAACATTCTTATCGCGCATTCGTAGAACAGTGGAATACAGTGAATAATGCATGCCATTATATTTCGAAAACTACTTGTTTCCGCCAAAATTAAAATAGACTTTTTTTATTCAGCATAGTAAAAACCATATAGAGATTGTCAGTTTAAAGGAAATAGTGTAGTTGATGCTAAAGTAAAAACATACCCTACAAAAAGGTAATGTCGTAACACTGCGGAAAATGATTTCCGAAAAGGAAACTAAACAAAAAAAAAATCTCGTAAAAGGAAAACAAAATAGAATATATAACAAGTAAGTATATCCGTAGGCAATGTAATAAAGAGAAAATTTGTACTTTAACAGCGTAAATTATTTTACAAACGACGTTATAACAAAACTGGCGTAAATGTAATCGAATACAAACTGAATAGAAAAGTAATGAAAAGTATAATTTCTTTGGACGTAATTCAGTCTTTGAGTGTAAAAATGTGTTTTACATAAATTCCACAATTTACTTTTTTTTTCTTTTTCACGTTAATCCCGTCGATTACAAACTTAACTTTCAGTTAAAAAAATGGAAATTAAAAAAAAATGGCTTATCGTCGGGTATGAATTTTCAATTATAAGGTTTTACTAAATTGAACACATACTTTGTGACCATAAACGAGCAAAATATTGTCGCAATATTTTTCTCGGTGATGGTCACAAAGTACTTGCTCAATTTAGTAGAACGTTATAATCGAAAACTTATCCCTGGCGTTTAAAGTCATAGAAAATAATTTAATCTTAAAGGTAAGTTTTTAATCGCTGAGATCAACGAGAATAAACAGCAAATTGTGGAATTTAGATGGTGGTGTCAATTTTCGAAACATCCGCAAGAATTCGTTCATATTTGCATATTATAAGTTCCGACGGTCGATCGAACGAAATTAATTATATAATCAAATAATTAACGGATTAAATCTCTAACGATTTTTTGTAGAAGTCAAATGTTGTGCAAACGTCACCATAACATGCACTGTTGAATAAATAAATAAAAATAAAAAAACAAATAGTTGCCGCAGCTTATTGTGTAAATATTTTGACACACTTGAAATATTGTTCGGTAATTCTTTGGAAAAACTCTACCATATCATTACTGTTAAAAGAGAAGGTGCGCCCGTTTCCTTGTGAAATGTTTTCCTGTAATGTAAGTATCAGCGGTTCTTTCTTTTTTCGGTTAATACTCGCTTACGGAAAACAGAATTTAATCATTTCTAATAGGTCATTGAATTTTAGCATCGATTATTATAGGACTCTGAAACCGTATATAATAATATAGGAAAGATGCAATGATTTAAATGATTGCGCTACGATCGATCGGTCATAATGAATTAATGTTGCGGTGTTCGGTTTTTGTATGGTCATAGAATTTCATGGCTGCAGCCAATGAGAATAGGTGGAAAATTATTGGGGAGAAATAATGATTTTCAAATAGTTAGGTGTAATGGTAGTTGTATGTGTAAGTGTTTTATCCAGTTAATAAGAGTGGCCGGTCAATATAGTTATAATGGTTATATATTTACCCGGTGCTTACTATGAGAGTGGGGGAAATTTTCAGGTAAAAGGGTAAATCGAATTACTTCCTCTATAGATCTTGGCAATCGTGATGATGTTGCTCATAGGAATTAAGATAGGATTTTAATTTAACGAATAAATGCGTCTCTAACAAAGTGATAAAAGTTACATATGATCGTTTAGACATAATAAATTTGTATGTGAAATCAGTTATTGCAAACTTACTGTAATGTAATCCAGGGGGAATATCTGCAATCAAATCATAATATAAGAGAAGTTTCTATTACTTTTATTTTTTTATTTTATTTTTATATTTTATTTTTGTATATATTTACTTTTATTTTTACCATTATTTACAATCCACCCTTAATATATCAGATTTTACCTTTTAAATTATTTTATATTCAAACTATATTGATTTTATCCTCAATATTTCCCTAATTGGAATATTCATTTTAAACGATTACATTTTACTTTATAAAAGAGACCATCTTTCCACAGATATACTTTCCGGTTCTTGCACCGTCAAAAAATGAGCCAGAATAAATCTATAGCTGTCCATTCCCAAAGGATCAGTACTAATTGCTTTGGCAGCTATATCGAAAAGAATTGGGATTTACCTTCAATGTGAATTTCTTCAACCAACTTGGAATCTAATGACACCATCCCATCCTATTCAAGGATTACTATTCCATTCAGAT
>NC_136518.1:68229826-68269826 GCF_053919585.1 Euprymna scolopes
TACTTGTGCCTACATACATTATAGATATATAGTTTTTTTGTTAAAATTCCATTGAGAAATACATCATTATTTTTTAAGTAAAGAATACAATTCAGATTTTTTTTCTTAACTCATGTGTTTTCAAAGTAAGTTCATCTCCTCAGAAGAGAGGTCAGAAACAACTATTACATCCAATTCGAAATAATATTGTTATTAGCACATACAAACAGAATGTATTTAAACATCAATTACATCTTTGAATGGACATGGATAAAAGAAAATAGGCGAAATGAGACTAGCTACAATGAAAGACTATACAATGAAGGGCTATAAGTTTGTGTTATCGGGGTGCCACGGAAAACTTTGTATAGAGTGGCATATTGTGACGGAGTAAAAGTTTGTTGAATAAATCCACATTGTAGATGGATTCCAATTTATTATAAGGTAGTTCGATCCTCCGTGATAATCCCTTCCTAAGGAAAGTCCAGGGTATGATACTATCCAGATTTGTTACTATTGTCCCTGTATAGAGTGGTCGCTTGAAGCTGTGTTGTTGAAGTTCAATAGAATTATATATATATATAAACCACCGTGATAGTTGGAGATTTTTTTTTAAATTGATGTTTTTAAAGTTAATTTAGAATATGGATACAATAACATGATGTCTACACTATAGTAAAGTAAACAATCTAACTTATATAAGTGAACAAATGGACAACATGTATCATAAAGAATATTGAAATGTGTGTCTATACAAAAAAGTAGACGTTTCAGGCGTCTAACCAGAACAGACGAGGTAGAAGACAAGGAATCTCACACTATTAATAACTCGGTGTATGAATTCACCTCTTTTTCTAATATATATATATGTATATAAATATATATATATGAATATATATATATATGAATATATATATATATATATATATATGCAAGTATATCTATATAAAAATATTTATATACAAAAACATATATATATATAAATATAGGTAAATATATATGAATATATAGATATATATACAAATAAATATATATATAAATTATTATACATATATATATATATAAATACACATTTATATATTTAAGAAATATATATATATAAATAAATATATCAAAATGTATTAATAATATATATTAATGTTAAATATATATATAAATTTCTTAAATATATATATATGTATATAAATATTCATATATATATAAATATATCTATATATGAATATATCTATACACACATAGAAAAAGGTGTATATATAAATATATGTATTCATATTTATATATAGATATATATATGCATATAGAGAGACATATATAAATATATATATATGAATATATATAGAGAGATAAATATATAAATATGTATATAACTATATATATGAATATATGAAAATATATATAGAAATATATATATATATATAAATATATACATATAAATATATATACAAATATATATATATATAATATATATAAGTGTATATATATATGTACATGAATATATATATATATAAATATATGTTAATATATATAGATAAATATATATAAATGAAAATATATAATATATATATAAATACACACATATATATAAATATATTTAGATAACTATAGATATATATATAAATATCTATATATATATAAAATATATAAATATATATATATCTAAATATATATAAATATATGTATATATAAATATATATCTACACATTTCTATACATGCAAATATATCTATATATATATATATATATGAATATATACATATATACAAATATAAATATATATATATATATATGATTAAATATATAGAAATATATGTACATATATAAATATACATATGTACATGTATAAATATATATAAATATACATATGAATATATATATATAAATGTATATATAACGAAATATATATGTAAATATATTTATACAAATATATATATATATATATATATAGAAATATTTATAATATACTTATGAATAAATATATATAAAATTATATATATATATAAATATGCATGGATAAATATGTGTAAAAAATATATATATACATAAATATATATATATATATATATATTTATATCTAAATATGTTTGTATGTATATATATTCATATATATATGTATATAGTTATATATATAAATATTTTTTACATATAAATATATCTAAATAAATATAAATTTCTATATATGTATAAATATATATATATACATATATATATATATATATATTAATATATATGTGTTTGTGTGTGTATATATATATATATATATATATATATATATATATATATATATATATATATATATATAAATATAACATATGTAAAATCGGGACACCATTTTAAGAAGTGGGGGTATCAAATTCGTAAAAGTGCACTTTCGATGAATAAGTGGATTCATTCAAAACTTATCGCCAAAAAATACAAATAAATAAGATTTACGGAAATCGCGGTTAATCAAAACAGTCGTTCGAGATAGCTCAGTGGTAGTGTAGGCATCTTACCATAGGGGTTCTGATGTCGAATCTCTCTAGATTCAATCACTATGATAGTCGTAGCCGAGGAAACACGTGTCAATGGATGATTTTATTGAAAATAAAAGAAAACACAATATTTGCCCCTCACAAGCATTGGGTACTAAATTAGTGGAAGGGAAAATTATCCCCAACTCCCATGATGATAGAAGTGCACTTTTGTATAAATAACTGAATTTATTTAAAACGTATCGCAAAAAAAAAATAAAAATAGATGATATATATATATATATATTTGTAACCATCGATATACAGGGCTGCTTCGTTGTATCCCAACACATAAGTGCCGCAAGACCAGCAGCACCCCTCCGAAGCCGAGGATTGAACCTAGAACCATCTCGTTGACAGTCAGCAGTTCTAACGATCGACCCACAGGACCGGCGGCCGTAATTTAGCTCGCCAAATATCTATTTAAACAAACATCCGTTCACCAGATGTACAGTGCTCTAACCGCTTTGTTTATAAACAAAGAGTGAGCGTCACATTTTTCAGCCAAGTAAGTAGCGGGTGAGATTACTTACAACAGTGCTCTACCCAAAGAGGGGGTCATAAAATATTTGTAGTCATCGACATGTAGTCCCGTTATCAAAACGCATCAGTGCCGCTAAACTAGCACCTCTCCCAACTCGAGAATTTAACCTAGAACCATCGCGTTGACAGTCAGCAGTTCTACCGGTAACCCCCCCACATATATATATGTGTGTGTGTGTGTGTGTGTGTGTGTGTGTGTGTGTGTGTGTGTGTGTGTGTGTGTGTGGTCCGTTTATTATACACACATTATTGGTTTCATATGTGAATACAGGTGTTTGTGGAATTTTAATTAAAAAATAACACTTCGCCAGATCAAGGTCATTTTTTTTAAAAATTTTGCCCCCAATTTTTACCACTTTACATTTATTCTTTTGGGCTCAAACCAAAATGACAATGTTCAACGCAAGTTCAATTAACTTCTTCGAAAATTGCAAGTGTTAAGTCAAAACATTTAGGAAGATTTTTCATCTGGAACTAACCAAGCTAAACGGTTCTTAAGTCCAGTGATCTGACGAGAACCGGTGGGGGTGGGTCAACGTGATTACTATATATATATATATATATATATATATATATATATATATATATATATATACGAACGAACATGTATATATATAGAGTATATATGTATATATACACACACACACACACAAACACATGAGTATATACACTCTAGACGTGTAAGCCATGTTTAGTTTCAGAACAGTTTCCGAGTGTTCGTTGTCCTAAACAAGTTTGTGAGTTGACTGGTTTGTAGTAGACAGAACAGTTCACGATGGTTCGTTGTTCTAAACAACTCTTGAGAGGTGACTGGTTTGCAGTAGACAGAACCGTTCACGATGGTTACTTGTTCTGAATAGGTCTTGAGAGGTGACTGGTTTACAGTAGACAGTTCCACAGAGCAAAAAATTCTTACCGTGTCGAGACGGAAAAAACATGCGAAATTGCTACAGAAAAGGTTTAATATTTATGGAGCAATTCTGGTTTCCGATTGGTTGGTAGCAGAACATGAATTAATTCGATTTGTCAGTTCCTAGCAGCATCGTTTATACATAGAATCGGCCAACTGTGTGGGAACATACACCATTATGAATCTTTTATGATGGGATGTGTCTCCTAGCGGCTTCGGCTGCATGGAGACAGGGTAGTACAAGTCAAGGATTCGTCACTTGACACTCAGCCCAACAGGTGAGGTGCCGGGAACCAGCCCAGCACCTGTTGGACTGAGGTACACCGCCTGGGTAATACCTAGGAGGTCCACCCTCCCAGGCCTTGCCACCGGGCTTTCCGGTGGGGCAAGTTTATTGCTTGCTGCCTGAGGCGCCCCGACTGGGGAATACCGACGGGGTTACTCAGGCAATTTTTACAATTGCAGGAGTGCCCCTCCTTTAGGGGAGTCTGCGGGGTTCCCACTTTCCAGGCCTTGTGCCAAATAATGCTGAGGTGGGCAGCATTTAAATAACTACCCCATTATGAATCTTTTATGATGGGATGTGTCTCCTAGCGGCTTCGGCTGCAGGGAGACAGGTAAGTACAAGTCAAGGATTCGCCTTTGACACTAAGCCCAACAGGTGAGGGACCGGAAACCGACCGGGGAATGCCGACGGGGTTACTCAGGCAATTTTTAAAATTGCAGGAGTGCCTCTCCTTTAGGAGAGCCTGCGGGGTTCCCACTTTCCGGCCTTGTGCCACATAATGCTGATGTAAGCAGCATTTAAATATATACCCCATTATGAATCTCTCATGATGGGATGTGTCTCCTAGCGGCTTCAGCTGCAGGTAGACAGGGTAGAAGTACTCGTCAAGGATCCGTTCTTGACACTCAGCCCAGCACCTGTCGGACTGATGTCCACCGCCTGGGTAATACCTTGGAGGTCACTCTCCCAGGCCTTGCCACTGGGTTTTCCGGTGGAGTAAGTTCATTGTTTACTGCCTGAGGCGCCCCGACCGGGGAATGCCGACGGGGTTACTCAGGCAATTTTTTACAATTGCAGGATTGCCCCTCCTTTAGGGGAGCCTGCTGGATCCCCACTTTCCGGCCTTGTGTCACATTTTGCTGAGGTGGGATGCGAATAAAACCTCTACTGCATTATGAAGCAAAAATATTGCAACATCCCCCATATTTTTTATAATGGGAAGTCCCTTGTGTTTGTTCTGCTCAACAAATAAATATATTTTTTTTTTATATTCAATTATACCTAACAAAAATTAGAAATCATTTAAATCTTAAAATTTTAGAATGTAAAATGACGCCATTTTTATTGTGTCCCATTGTCAAAGCACATATATATGTGTACAGAGAAGCTAAATAAAAGAAATGGAAAGTATTTTTACCTTAAAAAGGGAGGGTATGTGAAAAAGAAGCCATTTCTTAAATTTGATCATGTAGTTTTGAAAAAAACAAGAAAGAAAAAAACGCATACGTATATACATATAAATTAATACACATAAAAATAAACATCCATGCAATATGTACCCGTTTAAAGTGTTTTTTTTTGTTATTAAAACAATGCAAAAAAAAATATAGGACATTTTTGAAAATTAAGAAAACTAATGTGCAAAAAAAAAAGTCAATTTTTATTTTTTCGTGCCTTAAAATAAGCATGCAAAAAGAATTTGTCGAAAAGGAAAATTACAAAGAAGCGGTTTTTTTTTTTAAAGTGACATTTTTTCTTTTTTTATTTCAGTAGAAGTATTAGTTACGCATTAGTAGATTAAAGTGTAAATACAAAGAAAATGGATGCAGTTTAACGTCTTGTCCAGGACTATTCTTTTTTTGATATATAGAAATTTATATGTCTACAGGGTCGTGAAAAAAATTATTCAGTCGAATCCCCCAACAAGTTTTGAGGAAAAAACCCTTTAACTTTATTCTTGTTGCGGGTTTCGTAAATACATCAGCGATATTTTGTTCTGATGTCATGTAATTCAAAATAATGGATTCCTTTTTCACCTCGTTTTTTATGAAATGGTACTTTATATCTATATGCTTAGATCTTAGGTAGATTATCGTGTTCTGTGCTAAGACTATACTGGCGTGACTCTCAAAATTAATTACTACGGGGCCTTTAGTTAATTCTGGCTCTAAAATAGTTTTTAGGATATTTTTAATGTAGAGTGCTTACCGGGTGGTGTGAGTGATCGTGATAAATTCTGCTTCACACGTAGAGAGAGATACAATCTGTTGCTTTTTAGATTTCCATGAAATGATAGGCCCATTTACTGAAAGCCTGAAACAATATCCAGATATACTTTTTCGATCTTCGTCGTTTCCCCAATCTGAATCCGAAAATCCTTCTAATTTAAGGGGAATTTTTTGATTATCTAAATACTAACTTCTGTTCTTTAGTTCCTTTTAAATAACGCAGGACTTGTTTAGCTCTGTTTAAATCCTTCATTGTAGGTCGTGATAATTTTTGTGACAGTTTTGTTACTGTATAGCATATGTCGGGTCTGGTTGCACTCATTAAATATACAAGACTACCTATAATTTTGCGGTATTGTTTATCATATATTATTTCAGTTTTTTGTGTATATTTTTATTAATATCATTTTCGACCGGTGCAGAGCGTTTCTTGCACTCTCCCATTCCAAATTTTAATAGTATTTTGTCAATGTATCTCGATTGATCCATCGTAACAAGTCCTTTGCTTTGAATAAATTCTATCCCCAAAAACCAGGATATTTTGCCAAGATCGGTCATTTTGAATCTTCTACTCAATTTGTTTTTAACATTGGTTAACATTATGTCACAATTTGATGCGATTAAAATATCATCGACCCACAAAACCAAAATCAGTAGTTTATCGTCTTTGTATTGGGTATAAAAACAGGGGTCAACAGCGCATTGTCTGAATTGTTGTTTAATAATATAATCATGAAATACTGTATTTCAACACTGAGCACCCTGCTTTAGACCATATAATGACTTGTTAAGTCGCCACACGCTATTTTTATTTTTCATTATATATCCCTTTGGAAGAGTAATATAAATTTCACAGTCTATTGGGGCATTCAAATACGCATCTTTTACGTCCATTTGATGAATGTTTAGGTCATATTGCGATGCGATTTGCAGTAAAATTCTGATTGTCGTTAGGTTTGTGGTCGGTGAAAACGTAGAAAAATAGTCTATACCGTAAATCTGAGAGTACCCTTTAGCAACAAATCTAGCTTTGTACTGTTCTACACCTGATGCTGTAGTCTTTTTTGTAAAGACCCATCTTGTAGAAATAACATGTGTATCTTTTGGGAGAGGCACTACCGTATAAGTATCATTTTCGGTTAAGGCATCTATTTCTTTTTTCGTGGCAATTTTCCATTCGTCATAATGTTCTGAATTAATTGCTTCGGTAAAGCTTTTAGGCGCATTTTCCATTGAATAGCAATAGTCGATTTGATAATCTTCTATATTGTCGACACAAAAAATCGGGTCGCCTTCTATTTCTTTTGGGATATCTTTCGCCTTTATGATCATCATCATCATCATCATCATCATCATCATCATCATCATGATGGATACTCTTGTCTCCGTCATTTTTTTTCTTCGTTTGTTTTCATTATTTAAGGAAATATAATTTCATCCTCTTCATGTGACGGGAATTTGTCTTTAAAATTAAACGGGTCTGTTTTGATGTGGCGATCTAGGAGCTTATTTTTCATGCCTGATATGATGGTTAATTAGTAAAAGTTCAAAGTCTTTATTGGTGAATTCCGTACCGTTGTTAGAGCGACTTGACTTCACCGTAGGGCGCCATGTTGGCTAAATATTTTTTATTTGCTAGCAGGGTATCAGATTTGTTATTTAAAAAGTAAACCATTATTAAACCTGAACGGTCATCTACGAAATTCAACACATATCTATAATATTCTCTGGACATCGGTTCCATGGGACCATTCAAGTCACAATGCACCATTGATAGGATTTTTTTTAACATTCTTGTCTGGTATATTGCTTTAATAGTTTGTCATTTTCCCATGCGTACAGACGTCGCAGTTGAAGTTTTTGATGTTTGTATTTGCATTCCATCAACTACAGCTGGCAACTTTTTGATATCAGGAATATTGCCATATCCAAGAATTTTATGCCATGTCTGGAAATCATGGCAGGCGGTTTTCGATGGGACTACGCTATTTAAATAATATAGTCTTCCATTTTCTTTAATGCCGAATATAGTTGCATTCGGGTATACCAGTTTTGATTTATTGGGGATAAAGTTTATATTTGAACCTTGTTTAGTGGCAGCTTGTACAGAAAATATATTTTGTTTAAATTTTGGGATTAGAATACAGAAACATAGTTCACCTTTATTGTTCCTTAGCGAGATTTTAGCATCGCCTCTTTTCAAAACGATATCATTTACTCGACCCCCGTCAGCTAGTTCTACAAAATTGATAAAATCAGATTCCTTTGTAATCACATGTGCTGTGGCCCAACAATCGACAAGAAAATTATTATTGCTTGTTGAAGCATTGAACGTGCACGAAAATAAAAATGTATGTTTTCTAACAGAGCTTTTCACATTTTAATAGCGTCGCCATTTCAAGTCCTGTATCTACATTGGAAACTCTTGTGATTGGGTCGTCCACAATTATAGCAAATAATGTGTGTACTTTTCTTGGGAGAAAAATTGCTTTTGGCAACGTTGAGGTTTTTATTCCTGCCGTGGGTATGATTTAATTTTGGTGTTTTTAAGTGTGTATTTTAAGTTTCGTGATATTTATGGATTCATTTTTTCTGTGATCATTTTTTCAGTTTCCTCGTAACTTCTGAGTGCTACCCTGTGTTGGCTAAAAATCATAGGTTTTTTTCTTTCTGGGTTATCACGGTAGTAAATGGCTTGAAATCAGTCGGTAATCCCTTAAGGATCATGGAAATTAAAGGACTGTCACTTATAACTTCACCAGACATATTTAAAGAATTTGCAGTCGTTTCGGCTCTTATAACATAATCAGTAATAGTTTCGGCTTCCATTCGTTTTAAAGAGGTCAGCTCAGTATATAAAAAATAATTTTGGGTGTTCCTTTCGATAAATACTGCTCCTTCAATATGTTCAATGCTTTGCAGCCATCGTCCAGGGCTTCTCTCATTACCAGTGATAGACTTCGGTCATCCAAACACTGTATTAATTCCGCAAAGACAGTTGCGTTCTTTTCAATGAAATCGGGGTCGTTTCTATTTTCAGGTTGTATTTGAAGTACTTTGTGTAGCTTTTGGATTCGTAGTTATCCTAGAAATTTAACTTGTCACAATTCGATTTTTGATTCGGTCCATCGATTTAAAGACGGACGCTGGGCGCATAACCTCTAGAAGTGTAAGCCATGTTTAGTTTCAGAACAGTTTCTTATGGTTCGTTGTTCTAAACAACTCTTGAGAGGTGAGTGGTTTGTAGTAGACAGAACAGTTCACGATGGTTCGTTGTTCTAAACAAGTCTTGAGAGGTAACTGGTTTGCTGTAGACAGTTCCACAGAGCAAAAGCTTCTTACCGTGTTTAGACGGAAAAAAACATGCGAAACAAGAGACAAGGTTTAATATTTATGGAGCAATTCTGGATTCTGATTGGAACGTGAATTAATTCGATTCGTCAGTTTTTAGCAGCATCGTTTATAAATAGGATCGCCCGACTGTGTTGGATCATACCACATTATGAATCTCACATGATGGGATGTGTCTCCTTGCGGCTTCAGCTGCAGGGAGACAGGGTAGAAGTACTCGTCAAGGATCTGTTCTTGACACTCATCCCGACAAGTTTGGGGCCGGGACCCGGCCCAGCACATGTCGGACTGAGGACACCACATGGGTAATACCTAGGAGGTCCACCTTCCCGGGCTTTGCCACTGGGCTTTCCGGTGGAGTAAGTTTATCGCTTACTGCCTGAGGCGCCCGACCGGATATTGTCGACAGGGTTACTCAGGCAATTTTTACAATTGTAGGAGTGCCTCTCCTTTAGGGGAGCCTGCTGGATCCCCACTTTCCGGACTTGTACCTCATTTTGCTAAGCTGGGCTGCAAATAAATACTCTACCCCATTATAAATCTTTTATGATGGAATGTGCCTCCTAGATGCTTTGGCTGCAGGGAGATAGTGTAGAGTACTCGTCAAGGATCCGTTCTTGATACTTAGCGCGACAAGTGAGGGGCCTGGAACCGGTCAAGCATCTGTCGGAGTGAGGTGCGCCGCCATGGTATTACCTAGGAGGTCCACCCTCCCAGGCCTTGCCACTGGGCTTTCCGGTGGAGTAAGTTTATCGCTTACTGCCTGAGGCGCCCCGACCGGAGATTGTCGACGGGGTTACTCAGGCAATTTTTAAAATTGCAGGATTGCCCCTCCTTTAGAATAGCCTGCTGGATCCCCACTTTCTGGTCCTGTCCCACATTTTGCTGAGGTGGGCAGCAAATAAATCTCTTTCCCATTATGAATCCAAAATATTACAACGTACCCACATATATATGTAAATATATATATATATATATATATATATATATATATATATATATATATATACTAGCATGGGTACCCGGCGTTGCCCGGGTGGTTGGAGATGTATGCTGAGCCAAAAAAAAAAAAAAAGGTTAATTTTTTTAAAAAACTTTATCCCTAATATGACCCCTTAACCTTTATTGTTTTGGGCTCACATCAAGTTATTAATTTTCATCCATGTCTATGGAACCTATATCTAAAATTTCAAGTGTTTAACCCAAAATTGTCGGAGGAGTTTGGTAGAGTCCTTAAAAGTAAAATCGTTGAACTTTGACTCCTTAACAGCCAAATTTCTGCCCGAAAACGGATTACAAAGATTTTCCAAAATGCGCTACCCCGTATATCAAATTTCGAGTCTCTATACTCAAAATTGACAGAGTTATTGTGGAAGGAAATGTACACAGACAGACAGACACACACACAGAGACATGTTCTCTTATATATATATATATATATATATATATATATATATATATATATATATATATATATTTATATATATATATATATATATATATATATATATATATATATATATATGGGGGGTATACTGGAAGAATTATTCATTAAGATAACGCAACTCGTAATAGGAAAAGCAAAGCTTCTTGATAAAACAAGATGCCTCGGAACCATGCGAACGTCCTCCTTCAGATTTTATCGATTCAGAAAGATGTTAATCGACAAACTAGAATTATGTCGACGACGAATATGAGCGCCAAAATAAAATGTCCACAGTAAAACTCGAATCTCTCATGCTGTGAGAATACAGCAACACGGTTGATTTCGACATTAAGGCGGACGATTATTAAAAAATGGCGCCCCGCAATAGACGCGCGCAATATAGCAAGCCCTTCTCGTAGACTCCGAAGTGATCTAATCACTTAAATGATTGTTTCATCCTTCGCTAAACGATTTCTGTTTACAGGGCAGCTTTCAGTGTTTTTAAAAATAAACATCCAATGAACAATTGTCCATATTGGAACAAGAGGAAAATTAATTTTAAATCCACGCAAGCCAACAAGGATCTTGTACACTTAAACTTCATGAATATATAAACAGCGCATAAACGATGCTATGCTTTTAACCAATGTCTTAGGTACAACATGAAAAGAAACTGGAATCGTATCAAGATTTCCATTAAACCGGTAATTGTAAGAGCGATTGAACTCATGAAAAAAAATCAAAAATATTTAGTAAATATACCCGATGAACTAAGTGCAAGAAGGTGCATACACTTATGGCTAAAGGGATGTTTGCCATCTATATAAATGAAATAATAGATATATGTATTTGTGTCTCTGTGTGTGAATATTTAACTGGTTATATTTTAAACACAGATAATGGTTAGTTAACCCTGAAACTAACAGGAAATAGTAATCATATATCAAGGACGGTTTATAAAATCTTCATTTGGAAGGATGAATAACGAGTACAAAAGTCGATGAGTTGAAATGACTGATCTCCATTTCTACTTGCGGACATTTTTAGTAGTTTGCACATGCATAAACTAACTGTAGTTAAAAGTGGTTTAATTTTATAGTTTTATTATCAGTCTGTCGGATTAGTTCAAACTGCAGCGAATGCAGCTTGAGTTAAATTGTTTTGGTTTAGATTCTAGCTATGACATCCAAATATTTTTTCAAGCTTGAAATAATATATATATATATATATATATATATATATAGAGAGAGAGAGAGATAGATAGATAGATAGATATATGTGCATAAATATATACATATATATACATATATATACATATATATGCATGTATATACATATATATACATACATATATATACATATATATATGCATACATATATATACATGTATATATATACATACATATATATACATGTATATATACATACATATATATACATGTATATACATATATATACATATATATACATGTATATACATATATATACATGTATATACATACATATACATGTATATACATATATATATATACATATATATAAACATTTATATATACATATATATAAGCATATATATATACATATATATAAACATATATATATACATATATATAAACATATATATACATATATATATAAACATATATATACACATATATATACATATATATATAAACATATATATACATATATATATAAAAATATATATATAAACATATATATGCATATATATAAACATATATATACATATATATATAAACATATATATATACATATATATAAACATATATATACATATATAAACATATATATATACATATATATAAACATATATATATACATATATATAAACATATATATACATATATATAAACATATATATACATATATATAAACACATATATATACACATATATAAGCATATATATACATATATATACATATATATAAACATATATATATGCATATATATACATATATATAAACATATATATACATATATATACATATATATAAACATATATATATATATATATATATATATGTATATTGCGGAGTAGTACAACGATCACCCCGCGCGTAATTTGTGTGTGTATATATATATATATATATATATATATATATATAGATAGATAGATAGATAGATAGATAGATATTACCACATGCCTGTATCACCGCAAGTAATAGCTTTGCCGTCTTAAGTTAACATGTTAACAAATACCGGTTCGCGTAAATAATCAACATTGTTCATGGCATTGGTAATTTTAATCATCTGGTTCTTTTCTTTCATCTTTTAAGCAAGAATCTACCAATCTCATAAATATATATTCTCGAGTAGCATATGGCCATGATAAATGTTAATTCCTTAGTAACAAAATAACACAGACTTGGAAGAAAACAAAAGGGAATATATTAATTTTCTGTGGCGGGGCAAATACATCCGCTGGTCGGATCTAATGTAATTTATTAAGTTTTCAAAAAGTTCCGTGAAACATTTAAGTGAAGGTTCAGATACTATATTCTTTGGAGAAAAAATTTCCCCCACTCTTTATCCGTGCCTAAACCTAAATTTAGATTCCATGAACAAAGCTTGTTTCTTAGAACTGCACGCCTGTGGAACTCTCTTCTGTTTGCCTGCTTTCTGGCTGACATTAGCATGGTCGTCTTCAAGTCCAACGTAAAAAAGTTCTAGATGAGCCGTTCCCCTTAAGTAATCCAATTTACCAAATTTCCACTGCTAAAAATTATTACCTCAGTGTCCCATTGACAACTGTTCCATTATTTACCCTTATCCTCGAGTGGCACCTGGGCCTTGATAAGTGGTAACTCATTTGTAAAAAAAAAAACGTAGCTAGCAAAACTTGATTAATGTTAATTTTTTGTAGGTGTGTTTTACTCATCGGTGATACGTCCTAGGTATCATTTCAACATTACCCTTGTTGGTGTTCTGTTAAGACTCAGATAGTCCATCCTCCCAGGTTTACTTTTTAATTGATGGCATTGATAATTGCCCGACTGAGTTGCTACTATCCAGTATTTTTGTAAGCAAGAGCACAACGTATCTAGCTTACTCGAAATTCAAAACCACAGTTAATCTTGTATTTAAACTGTATAAAAGATGTAAAATACTCCATGAAAAGGCAGGAATGTGTAGTTAATTTAATGAAAATTAAAGGGTGGTAGTGACAAGATTATCTGTTTCGTTGGTGCAAAAATAATGTCATGTTATAAGTATATAGATCTTATAAAAATGACATTATTTTTGCAAGAACCTAATAGTTCTTTGTGGTTTTATGCCGTTATGGTAGAGTCTAGATTTATATGGCGGCTCTTCGCCGATTAAGAGAACTCTCAGCTACGCTAGCAGAAGAAACATTTTACTTTATCGACGGCGTGAATCATTTCTTTGATATATGTAAGCCAAAGGTGATGAAAGATTAAGCCTCGAAGATATATTGGCGATTTCGAACACCTGGGCGTTAGAATTCACTATATATAAATGCTGAAACAAAACAAAGACCGATTATTGATCTTGTAAGTCTACAAACACCTGTGATGTCGAGTAGTTATATATATATATATATATATAAGAAATTTATTTTTGTGAGTCCAGAATGAGTTTACATATTGTTTCAACTAGAGGAAGATCCTCAAAGAGAGAAAATATCCAACTAGCATCGTCAGAATTCATAGATGGACTAAGTTATAGAATCAAATAAGAATGGAAAAATCGTGAGTGAAGGGGAGTTAGAAAAGAAGGGGAGTGGAGGGGAGAGGACGTTGGAATTTAAAGTAGTAAGAGTGTATACGATAAGATAGGGGTTTATAATTAAATATTAATTATGTGTTAATTCTTATAAACGTTTTTTTTAGTTTATAACGGTTTAAAATTAAAAGACGTTATTCATATTTATAACGGCATAAGTAACAGTTAATTTAAAGGATCACCATGGCAACAGGTTGGAGAGTTAATGTTAGTGGGCATGGTCTGGTGGAAATTAAAAAATTAATAATATTTCCTCTCTTTGAGCACGCTAGTCCGGTTTTTTAACCACTGGTAAATATATAATAAATATATATATATATATATATATATATATATATAATTATTCACCATAATAATTATTAAATACCTACAAACACTAATGTTTCATCTTATCGGGAATTATCAGTCAAGAGTGTCATGATTAACACCAGTCGATATTTCGAACACTGGCTTCATTAGTAAGTACTTAATCCATTCGGCTACCGTTAACCGCGAGAAATACTGTTGAATTTTAAACATTTTTTTAAATGATAGCATAAGAGCCGAATTGACCGATTTAATTCAACTGAAAGTGCTCAACAATAAGAAAAGAGTTTCTTAAAGGGGCTGATATAGTTACTTACTATAATAATTTTTAAATATTATATATATAATGTTATATATATATATATATAAATATATATATATATATATTATTCCATTTAATTAAATTTAGGAAAACAGAATTACCATAAGTCGCTACAATAAATCTATTGTTTCAGCCTTAAAAGACGTCGTCAGGCGACAAAATACCTGTGTTCTTATTCGAGGCCAGTTCTTTTAATCTAGTTTTATCATAATCTATAATATATGTATATATATATATGTATATATATATATATGTATATATATATATATATATATATATATATATATATATATATATATTAAAAATAAAATTGGAGAAACAGAAAGGAAATGATATTAGGGGAACAGAATGGAAATAGACTGGAGGAAAAAAAAGAAAATAGGATTAGAGGAACACAAAAAGAATGAGATTGGAACAGATATGAAATGATATTGGAGACACAGAATGAAATGAGATTGGAGGAACAAAAAAAATGAGATTAGTGGAACAGAAATGAAATGAGATTGGAGGAATAGAAAGGAATGGGATTGTAAGAACAGATACGAAATGAGATTGGAGAGACAGAAATCAAATAAGATTGGAGGAACAGAAGGGAAATTAGTTTGGAGGAACAGAAAACAGAATAAGATTGGAGAAACAAAAGAAAATGAGATTGGAGGGACAGAAAGGGGAATTTAATTTGAGGAACAGAAAGGAAATTGATTAAAAGAACAGAAATGAAAATGAGATTAGAGGAACAGAAATAAAATTAGATTGGAGGGACAGAAAGGAAATGAGATTGCAGGTACATAAATAAAATGAGATTAGAGGAACAGAAAGGAAATAAGATCGAAGAACAGGAAGGGAATGAAATTAAAGGAACAAAAAGGAAATAGGATTGGAGGAACGGAATGGAAATGTGATTGGAGGGACAGAAATTAATTGAGATTTGAGAGACAGAAATTAAATGAGATTGGACGAAGAGAAAGCACATGAGATGAGAGGAACTGAAAGGAAATGAGATTGGAGAAATTGAAAGGAAATGGGATTAGAGGAACAGAAATGAAATGAGATTGGAGGAACAGAAATGAAATGATATTGGAGGAACGGAAAGGTAATGGAGTTGTAAGAACAGAATGGAAATGAGATTGGAGGAACAGAAATGAAATGACATTGGAGGAGAATAAATGAAATGAGATATAAGAAACGAAATTGAAATGAGATTCGAGGAACAGAAAGGAAGCAGGATTTGAGGAACAGAAAGGAAATGAGATTGGAGGAACAGAAATTGATTGAGATTCGAGGAACATAAATGAAATGAGATTGACGGAATGGAAAGAAAATGAGATTATAGTAAAAGAAAGGGAATGGGACTTGAGGAGCAGAAAGGAAACAGGATTGAAGGTACAGAAAGGAAATGAGATTGGAGGAACAGAAAGGAAATGAAATTGGAGGAACAGAAAGGAAATGAGATTGGAGGAACAGAAAGGAAATGAAACTGGAGGAACAGAAAGGAAATGAGATTGGAGGAACAGAAAGGAAATGAGGGTGGAGGAACAGAAATAAAATGAGAGTGGAGGAACAGAAAGGAAATGAGAGTGGAGGAACAGAAAGGAAATGAAATTGGAGGAACAGAAAGGAAATGAAATTGGATGAACAGAAATAATATGAGATTCGAGGAAAAGAAAAGAAATGAGATTGTAAGAACAGTAACGAAATGAGATTGGAGAAACATAAATGAAATAAGATTGGAGGAACAGAAGGGAAATGAGATTAGAGGAACTAAAAAGGAAATGAGATTTGATGAACAGATAGGAAATGAGATTAAAGAACAGAAAACAAATGAGATTGGAAGAAAAGAAATTACATGAGATTGGAGGAACAGAAAGGAGATGGGATTGGGAGCACAGACACAAAATAAAATTGTAGGAACAGAAATCAAATAAGATTGGAGAAACAGATCGAAAATGAGTTTGGGGTAACAGACATGAGCTTTGAGAAACAAAATAAAATGAGATTGGAGGAAGAGAAAGGAAATGTGATTTGAAGAATTGAAAGGAAATGGGATTAGAGGAACGGAAATGAAATGAGGTTGGAGAAACAGAAATGAAATGAGATTGGAAGGACAGAAATGAAATGTGATTGGAGGAACAGAAACGATATAAGATTAGAGGAAGAGGATGGAAATGAGGATAGAGGAAGAGATAGGAAATGAGATCTGAGGAACAGAAATGAAATGAGATTCGAGGAACTGAAAGGAAATCAGATTGAAGGAACAGAAAGGAAATGAGATTGGAATAACAGAAAAGAAATGCGTTTGGAGAGACGAAAGGGAAATGTGATTTGAAGAAGAGAAAGGAAAGTAACTTGAAAGAACAGAACTGAAATGAAATTGGAGGAACAGATAGGACATGCGTTTGGAGGAACAGAAAGGAAATGAGATTGAAGAAACAGAAATAAAAATAAGATTCAATGAATGGAAAGGAAATTAAATTGGGGGAACAGGCAATAAAATGCGTTTGGAGGAACTGACTGGGGATTCAATTAGGTTATCAGAAAAGAAAATGCATTTAGAGGAAAACAAAGGAAATTAAATTTGAGGAACAGAAATGAATGAGATTGAAGGAACAGAAAGGAAATGAGATGCGAGGAACAGAAAGGAAATAAAATTGGAGAAACAGAAAAGAAATGGCTTTTGAGGAACAGAACGGAAATGAAATTGGAGAAACAGAAAGGAAATGAGATTGGATGGAACAGGAGGAAAATTCGTTTGGAAGAACAGAAGGGAAATAAAATCGGAGAAACAGAAAGGAAATGCGTTGGGATGAACAGAAACGAAATGAAATTGGAGGAACAGAAAGGAAATTAGATTGAAGGAACAGAATGGAAATGCGTTTGGAGTAACAGAAAGGAAATGAAATTGAAGAAAAGAAAGGAAATGTGATTGGAGGAACAGAAAATATCTGAAATTGGAGGAACAGAAAGGAAATGAGGTTTGAGGAACAGAAACAAAATGAGCTTGAAGGAAGAGAAAGGAAATGTGTTTGGAGGAACAGAAAGGAAATTATATTGAAGGAACAGGAAAGAACTGAAATTGGAGGAACACAAAGTAAATGAGATTTAAGGAACAGAAAGGAATGGAATTGGGGGAAGAGAATAGAAATGCTTTTGGAGGAAAAGAAAGGAAATGCGTTTGAAGGAACAGAAAGGATAAGCGTTTGGAGAGACAGAAAGTAAATGAGATTTTTAGAACAAAAAAGAAATGAAACTGGAAGAACAGAAAGGAAATGCTTTTGGAGGAATAGAAATAGAAATGAGATTTAAGGAACAGAAATGAAATGAGATTGGAAGGACAGAAACCAAACGAGATTACAGGGACAGAAATTAAATGAGATTGGAGGATCAGAAACGTAATGAGATAGGAGGAACCGAAAGGAAATGAGATTGGAGGAACATAAAAGAAATGAGATTTGTGAATCAGAAAGGACATGCGTTCGGACGAACAGAAATCGAAACGAGATCGGAGGCACATAAACGAATGAGATTGGGGGACCAGAGAGAAGAAGAGATTGGGGGAAAGAAAGGAGATACATATAAGATTACACATGTATTTACACGTAAACATCATTGCAATGCAAAATCTTACAAGGACAGGGTTCGACTCGATTTTTTTAAATAAAAAGAACATACATTTATATACAGGTACTTCTAGTATTACCTTTTGCCACTTGTTGTACTGTACACCACTGTGCCTTACAAGACTGTAGAGTCGAACGCATTGTACTGTCTTTTACTATCGCTCTCGGCCACGTGTGTAACACGTTTATCTTCCCTTCGCTTCCCACAGTATCATCGATGTCCGCATACGTTCTTTTTTTTATAGTCGTTTTACTTCTTCCTTGCCGTGACGTTACCCTGCACATGGCTCTGTCATTAGTATACAGCGGCTATACGCACGTCTGCGCTCTGATACAGTGAATGGAGGAGGAGAATTGGAAAAAAGTGGGAGAAGCTCTTCCGATAGACTGGGTGATACAGTGTAGACAAGATAGAGTTAGAGAGGGGGAAAAACGGCAAGAGGAATAGTGAGTAAAGAGAAGGAATAAAAACAAAAGGAGAAGTTAGTACGTGGAATATATATTACATCATAATAGAGTTGTCCTTACATGTAGTATCAACTTTTAATTACTAGTTACCATATTATCCTATTCCTTGATTCTCATTTCATATCTAAATATCATGCAACCTGATTGGTTTCTATATTTGCATTTTGTCTCAATCTGACCCTTCTCTTCTGATGAGAAACATTTAGTTTCGAAATACCATGGTCTAAAGAGTGTTTCTTAATTTCCCGTTTAACCTTTTCTTTTTGTTTTGACGATAAAAATTCATAACATTTATTGCTCATTTTTCATATATATTGTTTGCTCCTCCCCATAGTTTTGAGCTTTCCTCATCTTAAGAAATTTTTATTTTGACAAAAAATACTTCTGTGATAACAATGTAATAGAATTACATAATTATTGGAAAATTCTGGAACGTTTTACTCCAAATTATATATATATATATATATATATATATATATATATATATATATATATATATATATATATATATATATATGTAGGACACCGATGAAGACTGAAGGATCGGTCGAAAATTATGTACCTGTAAAAAGTTTTTTAATTTTTTTTTCATATTATTTTGTATTCCTGCACGTCACCAATAGAAAACGAATAAAGAAAAGTTATAAGCTTTTATACTTTTTGTATTCCTTTTTTTATACATTTCGATTCATATATATATATATATATATATATATATATATATATATATATATATATATATATATATATATATATAGAAGTGTAAGCCATTTTGAGTCCTCAGAACAGTTTCAGATGGTTCGCTGTTACACACAAGTCCTGGGAAGTGACTTGTTTGTAGTAGACAGTTTAACAGAACAAAATATTCTTACCGTGTCGAAACCCGGGAAAGAACATGTGAAATTGCTGCAGAAAAGGTTTAATATTCATGAAGCAATTCTGGTTTCTAATTGGTTGGTAGCAGAACGTGAATTAATTTGATTCGTCAGTTCTTAGCAGCATCGTTTATAAATAGAACCGTCCGACTGTGTGGGATCATACCCCATTAGAATTCCTTTATGATGGGATGTGTCTCCTAGTGGCTTCGGCTGCAGGGAGACAGGGTAGTACACGTCAAGGATTCGTCACTTGACACTCAGCCCAACAGGTGAGGGGCCGGGAACCGGCCCAGCACCTGTTGGACTGAGGTACACCGCCTGGGTAATACCTAGGAGGTCCACCCTCCCAGGCCTTGCTACCGGGCTTTCCGGTGGAGCAAGTTTATTGCTTGCTGCCTGAGGCGCCCCGACCGGGGAATGCCGACGGGGTTAATCAGGCAATTTTTAAAATTGTAGGAGTGCCCCTCCTTTAGGGGAACCTGCGGGTATCCCACTTTCCAGGCCTTGTGCCAAATATTGCCGATGTGGGCGGCAATTAAATATATACCCCATTAGAATTCCTTTATGATGGGATGTGTCTCGTAGCGGCTTCGGCTGCAGGGAGACAGGGAAGTACAAGTCAAGGATTCGTCACTTGACACCCAGCCCAACAGGTGAGAGGCCGGGAACCGGTCCAGCACCTGTTGGACTGAGGTACACCGCCTGGGTAATACCTAGGAGGTCCACTCTCTCAGGCCTTGCCACCGGGCTTTCCGGTGGGGCAAGTTTATTGCTTGCTGCCTGAGGCGCCCCGACCGGGGAATGTCGACGGGGTTACTCAGGCAATTTTTAAAATTGCAGGAGATTCCCTCCTTTAGGGGAGCCTGCGGGGTTCCCACTTTCCGGCCTTGTGCCACATAATGCTGAGGTGGGCAGCATTTAAATAACTACCTCATTATAGACCCAAAATATTGCAATATATATATATATATATATATATATATATATATATATATATATATATATATATATATATTAGTAGGCCGCCCGCTTTTCCCCGATCTTGAAATACGCTTAAATATGAAATTCTACGCAGATTACTTATTTTTGTAGAGAATTATGTATTGATTATTATGTTGTTAATAATATGTAGTAGTGTCCCCCTGCCGTAACCGGGTCGTAAAATACGGTTTAATATGGTATTTTTATTCAAGCAACTTTTGTATTTATTATTACTCCATAATTACATTCTACCCAATATATAGTAATGATTCCAAAAGTTTTCAAGAAAGGTTACTAGTGTTCCATCAGCAATGATCGAACATAATATATCATTATTCGTTTCTGTCTGACTTACGCATGCAAACACTTTAAAAATTTACGTTATTGAAGATATAAACCTTCGCCTGCCAAGTTCTATTTTTTTTTATTTTAACAATTAGAAAATATTGTACTGGCTAATAATCATATTGAATCCGCTATATATTAAGTTTCAAGTTTTTAACACCAAAATTAACAGATGTTTCGTAGAGGTTTTCTGTACACAGACAAACAAGCTCACTTATATATAAATAGTGGCCCAACGAATCACGATTGTTCCTTTATGTAAAAAGTACACACGCTCTAAGATTGTATTTAATATTAAAAAAATAGTGTTTAAACTTGGTATAACTATTTGGTCTCCCTTGTAGCTCTGGGCAGAAAAATAGATAGACAATATAATCACAAGTACAGGCATAGAATTCATATTGATGTAGTACAGGTTTTTCCCTCTCCTATTTTATCGACAAAACGATGATTAATTTGGTCTCAGGTTCTTTAATATCGTGATCAAATTCCTCTAGTTACATTAGCTAACAGGACACAAACGCTGGAATAAATCCAAGATTCTGGGTTGCAAATAATCTTCATATTTTAAGTTCTGTGGAATTGGTCCAAGACGCTGCCAATCGTAAAAGGTGGAAACAACTGCGTCTGATGGAATGTCAGCACTATGACTAGACAAGCACATTTGGCACTAGAGTTTTCGATAATTTTTTCGATGAATTCTAGAATTACTGACATATTTATACTCTCGAAACCTACCAAATATAGACGATCTTTGATCGGTTAACATACACAAATGCAGAGAGAAAGCTTTATATATATATATATATATATATATATATATATATATATATATATATATATATATATATATATAAAGCAGAATGTTTGTGTTGTGGGGTCTGCGTTCTCGCCTGGCCCACGATGTACGGAAATAAAAAATTAAAAAAAAAAAACGTTTACAAGTGTTTTTGATATAGATGTACATAATTATACTTTGATAAGTATGTTTTAACTTAAATAGGGATGGTAAAATAAAATTGTGGGGTCTGCGTTCGCGCCTGGCCTTCATAGAATAGAAATAGGCACAGACTTTAATAAAGACTTTTTATATCTTTCTGCGTAAGTATACTTTGATAATTATGTTTCTGTTTGAAGATATATAGTATACTAAAATTATGGGGTGTTCGTTCGCACCTGGTCTCCATAGAATGGAAATATGTCACATAGTTTAACAAGGTTTTTTTTTTATATAGATCCACAGAATATTGTGATAAGTGTTTCAGTGTGAGCAGGTATTGTATAATAATTTCATGGGGTTTAGCTATTTTATTTTTACTTTCATCATATTTTGTTTTGGTTTTGATACCCCCAAATTCGAAGCTATCTCTTTACGACCCTTCCTTTTCATAACCTATCATACTTTAATAAATCACAGTCCATTTTCTGTAAGCTGTTTTTGAACCCAGTCAACGACGGGTACTTTTGCTAGTATATACATATATATATATATAGAGAGAGAGAGAGAGAGAGAGAGAGAAAGAGATAGAAAGAGAGAGACAGAGAGAGCACTGTCGTAAATAATCTCACCCGCTACTTAATTGACTGAAAAATTCCAAACTCGCTGTTTGTCTGTTTGTTTGTGCGGATATTTGTTTAAATAGACATTTGGACAGGTTATTTGCGAGCATCACCTCCGTGGTCGAGTCGGAGAACTGCCGACTGTCAACACGAAGATTCTAGGTCCAATCCTTGGCTTAGGAAATGTGCTGATGAGTTGTGATACAACGAAACAGGACTGTATGTCGATGGATACAAATATATGTATGTGTGTGTGTGTGTGTGTGTGTGTGTGTGTATTAGCTTAAACACCTAGAGAAGGGAAAAGTTTATTTGGTTTTGTTTTTCGTTTCCTCATTATTAATTTTTGTTGAACAGAAATTTAGTAAAGATGTGTTTATTCCGTTGACAATTGTGTCCAATATCTATTTATAGCACGAAACAAAGGGGACTTGTCGTTTTTCTCTTCTTTTTCCTGCATTTAATATTATAGTTGATTATTGCCTGATGTGGAATATTGTTGATAATATCTTTTCCAGTAATGAACAGTTGATAATATCTTTTGCACTAATAAGACAGTGAAAATATCTTTTACGGTAATCAACAGTGATAATATCTTTTGAAGTAATACAACAATGATTCCATATCGACTACGTCAAAAAAAGCTCTTTTGTACAACAGAGGCCCCACACTGCGTAACGAATAGAAATAAACATTTTCAACCACAGAAACTATTCGTAACAGAAATTGCCCGGTCGACCGAACCTTGGAGTGTCATATGCCCCCCCCAAAAAAAAACTAACACATCGTGGCGTGTCACAAAGTGCATGTTTAGGGTCCGACGTCGGATACTAAAGGGCTATATGTAATGCTATAGGATGCGTTGTAATTTCATTCACATCCCCTCTGCCGACTCCATCGAATTATCAAACAAATCAAAGAAATACAGGGACGCTTTTATTTCCTGCATGCGCTTTCCATTATACATAACATATTTTGACAGAGCTATCACCGGCAAGCGGGGAATCATTGTCGTCTGCTCTCTTTCTCCTGCTGTTCATGCTGTTACGTCTTTCCTGCTCCACTCTGTCTTCTTGCTGCTATCTCCGTGTGACGTCACCAGTCCTGCTATCTCCTACTGCTCTCCTCTATTTCACTGCAGCGACTGCTTTCTACGCTACGTTGCCGCACAGTATGTTACATGTGACTGACTGTTTCTCAACGTTATATTAGGTAATAACCTGATCTAAAGTTTACAATATGATGTAGATGGACTAGGTATATGACCTACGGTTGGAGGAGTTGATATTAGCATGCAATAATTACGCTCTGCTGTTCATTGGCGGCTTTTTAATACACACATATCATATAGAAACCTAGAGTTATGTTTTACATTCTCGCTGATATGTTAACGTATAGGCTTTCGGAATCCAGTTTTAAAATCTAGACCTCTTTTCTTCTTACTCGACGCAGTACATATATTAAAATGCATCAGAAAAAACTGGCTTGGCCAAAAGGACGAAAGTAAATGCATGATGTTCCCAAAGGTTAGTTATGATGGTAATCAGGAATTAGATAACATCCAAAGTGCCCCCTTTTCTAGCTTACACAAACTTTATGCTCAGGAATCTCAATCACGTTTAGCAAAATATATAGCATTGAACAGACGACAAGAAATAACTAGATTATTGTTTTTTTTTCCGTTGAAACAAATATATTTACTACCGTGTATGTTCCCGAATAAAATATAATCGTGCTCCTTCTCTTTGACCTATGTCTTCTTGGAAGTGAAACTTTTTCTTTACACTGACGTCACTTTTCACAGGCTCAGTATTGCCATACAGCTCGCATACGCGCGGGTGCGCTCTGTTATAACAATATGGTTACTTAAAAAAAAAGTAACATGATGTAAGTAACCAAAACAGATCGTACAATAAGCTGGCAGTGCCTAAAATAACACTTTGTGTACATGTTCCCTTAACTTTCACTTCTGAAAGCTATTTTCAGGCAGGGGCATCCTAATAATTGGTGCATTAATCGATAGTGTCTGACATTCGAAGTATGCAATTTAATGAGTAGTTCGGTGTTATATTTTAAGGTATGTAAAGTTAAAAGATCTTAAAAGAATTATAAATATTATTATATTATTCTGGAGTAAATCCAGTATAATGAAAACAGAAGAAAATCATGGCAGACATGACGTGAGATATATTACATATATAGATTGTTATTTACTAAGATTGCAAGCGTTTATAGTAAGAAGTGCAGCAAAAGTTAACCATGCTTGGAAATGTAGATAATAGAAAATAAAACTACCGTATGAAGACGCGGATACGAAAGCAGAATTGAGAAGGTGACCTAAAAAGAATTAGTAATGTTGAAAATGCAAGGCTCGCTCTAAATCTGTCTTTCTGTGGTAGTCTCTCTCTCTCCACACACACACACACACATTCACACACACACACACACACACACATATATATATATATATATATATATATAGGGGGGTGTTTGTGTGTGGGGTGTTTGTACTCCACCAGACTAGATAAATTCTAGTTCTGGAATCCAGTAAGACCAAGAGACCAAAATTAAAGATATACTACAACGTATAAAAATAGTTAATTGGGGAGAGGAAAATTATGTTCTCAACTTCTTTACCAATTCAGTGTTTGAGAGATAAAGAACTTTAATGGAACATTCGAATATCTATGTGTCTCATATACAGTTCAAGTGTTCGCCCCAGGTTGTAGGTCCCTTGATTACTGAGAACCTCGACTAAAGTAAATAAAACAAATAAACAAAAAAGATTATATACACACACAAACATTTACGTGATCATAGTTGATGAAATGACCAAATAACATCAATATATAAAGTGCTCCGTACATGTTTTAAAGTTCAGCATTAAATTCCTAAGTTCGACAAAACAAACTTAGAAAGACACTCGGAAACTACATCGGCCTAAACTGTGTGAGTATAACATCAAAGTTAAGAGCATTTCTCTCCAAAAAGGCAAATTCAAACCATCGATCTTATAGACAACGGGAAACTTAGACATTTATTTCACTGGTTATGAAAATAAAAATTGCGTGTTAAACACAAATATATGATTCGGTGTAATTAATAATTTCTTTTAAATCGAATTATGATGTCATGAATATCATCAGGTTTATTCTCAAATGTATTACAAGAGCCCCATAGTCCGGCAAGAACAAAAATCAGATGTAATCTAAGGATTACACTTCGTCAGCAACCACAGTAAACTACGATACTACTATATTAAATGTAATCATGAATTGCAACAAAAATATTCGTTAATCTTAGATTTTAAAAGCAATCAAAATTCTATTTCAAGCGGATCGATTAACAAGTGTTCTATTTCAAGTGCAATCATTAAAGATCGATTAGCTGAACATTTGGCAGAAAACTTTGACTAGAAATTCGAAGACTAACTTGAAAATATTTATTTGAAATGTCTTTATTATAAAACAATGTTATGAAATAAATTACACGAAGCAGCGATTATACTTCATTCTCCTTGCTATAAAGTTATTTCCATACTCAATAAAACACCTAAAAATCACCTAAAGAAAGAAAGTATTATTCGTGAAAAATGATGCAGAGACAATTTTCGATGTACTGCACAACGGAAAACATAAGACGGAAGTCAGCCATGTTGTTTTTGACATTTTAAGATTGAATTGCGAACTCCGAAAGATGAATGAAACCGATAATGGAATTCTGATATTATGTTTTATGGAGATGGAAGAAAAACACGTTTACTATTGGCATAATAAAATAGGAAAGACGATAGAAAAGATTAGATATTAAAAGCAAACTACAACTGTACAAGAGAAAGAAAGCAAGCATGCTTTCATAACGATGTCGAAAGGAAAAAGTGAGAAGAAAAAATATACCTCTGAAATATTTAAGAAATGAAATGATTTAATAATTGTAGAAATGGCAGGATTAAATAATGAAACAAAACGAATGTAAGCAAAAAAACAAAAAACAAAAAAACGTCAAAACATAATATTTTTAAAATAAAGTAATTTACTTATAAAAATAATAAAGTATATACCTGATCGGCATTTATAAAAGATGATAAAGAAGGGAAATGAAAGATGTCCATAAGTAGTTCCTCTTATTTCTTATCACCATGAATAGATCAGAGTGGATATCCATGAATAGTGCCTCTTACTTGTTATCTCGCCATACATAGATCAGACTGGTTTGTAAATTGTATTGTTATAATAACCAAAGAAATATGTTTATATTCTGAAGGAATCACGTCTCTGTAGCACATTTTTTCGGTATTAGACGCTAAGAAATCCCATGAACGTGCGTCAGCATCAATATACGTCATTGAACTCCCGGCAAAAGTACATTCAGAATGGCACTACGTAAAAAATTCATTTTGGAGCACAAACTATCGCTCGTTTAAATGCTATGATTTCCGTCTTTGTATCATTTTTACCCCAAACAAGGCACATTGCCACTTTGATGTAGGGGGCTACTATCAGGGACATAAGCTACAGGGGTACAATGTGGGGAGTTGAGAAGCAAGATGTCGGTTCACGTAACACTAGAACTTCTGCATGTCAGTAACGTTGGGGAAGCAGAAACCCGGAAGGGAATTCCAAAGTCTAGCGGTTCTGGGGACGAAACTACTGGAGTAGAAGGCTCTCTTAAATCTATGGATCTCAACTGTGAATGGGTGGGATTTTTCTTGCTTGTCGGGTTTGTCGGGGGTATTTACGCCGAGGGGGCACAAGTGCTTGCAGTTCGTTGGAGCATTTAAGTTAAAAATGAAATAGAAGGGGTTTTTTTTAACGACTCGTGTGAAAAACAAAACCGCGCCCTGGATGCCTATCGCTCTCAAAGACGAATAAAGAATAGTGTTGATTATGTGGAAAAATATATTCTGAAGCATAAGAGGTAGCTCGGTTTAATGGTACCACTTCCGTTTTCGTAGTTCTTTAACTTCTTAAGTTAAAAATAAAAGTTTTTACTTTTGGAACGAGCTTTGTAGATGAAAAAAGAGAACAACAAACAGTCACGAAAATGTGTTTTAAAATTGAGCGATGCAAGAAGTGGATGAAAATGAAATTGAAAGCGGACAAAAAATAAATCGTTTTTTTCGGAATTTGAATATAAACTATCATACTTAAAAAAATAAACAGAATCCAAATGAAAAAAAAACCCTCATAATTTGAAATTAAAAATATATGCAGAATTCAAAATACTCTCAGAATTGCAAGAAGAATGTTCCCGACAATATCCAATTGCATTACGAAAATACAACCTTCCAAATAATATTCTGAAACCATTTATTGAAATCTATGGAGACGACGCAGCTATTTGTAGAAAAAAAAATGTAAAGCAATAATGATTAGAATATCTTTATTTTCTCTTTCTCTCTTTCCCATTGGAACAATGGGTAATAATCGCTCGTTGTGCTTACGTCTCTAAAATCGACCATTCTCGCTTTTGACCTGCATCGCTCAGATACTCACATCTACCCAATCGAAATGAATGGTTCTCATTTCGATAAAACCTCCTTTTATTAGCTCCTCGTACTTTATCTCCAGACATGAAATGAAACACGTACGTCCAATTTCTTACTAAAGTTACTATCGCTCCAGAAAGTAGGTAAGATCTAGTGCAATTCTATACCTACTAAAACGTCAAATAGGCCTTAATATGGATTACTGATCTCATATCTGAGAAGGTACTGCTAGGAGCATCATTTCATGTGTTGATAAAATACAAAATTGACCCCTCCACATCTAATGGGTCGAGGTATTTATCCATACGCGCTCTTCCACGCAGGGAAAGATGCTGATAGCGTTTTCTACCTTATAGGTATATTCATGAGTGGTGCTCATCAGACTTCCAATATCAGCTCTCCTGTAAAAGATTCAACAACCTGTATAGCTACGTCCATAGAAAAGAACTGTTTTTCTCTCTCTCTCCTTACAAAAATAACCAACAAAACTTCCATTTGTAATATTTTTATAACATACCTCTAGGAATATTATTTCCTGCTGACTACAACCTGGTCGTTTTAACATTTAACGATCAATAACGTTACGAAGCAAATAAACTTAATGTAAGATACAACTTCGGGTTGACATCTGCAAAGACCAAGATAATAACACCGAGTATGTTTTTTGTTTTTCGTGATAATGTCACTTATTAATATAGAAAAAAAAACTGTTTAAAAAACGGAGAGGCATATTAAATATTTATTTTCTTTAATGAAAAAGGAACTTGGTTTTTATTCGCAAACTTTTAATAAACACACTTAGAGATTAAAAAAAAACAAACAGCTTAGGGTTCTTCATTGTTTAGAGATGCCATGTGCCTCGAAAGTATATGAGTGTAGTCCAGAAGTCATCCCTTTCATTTTGCTAATGTTTTGGGATACTTCAACCCTAATTGATCCAAATCAAATGTGCACACACATTAGATCAACTATTCTTTTGTATAATTGACTTTTTCTTAAATGTCCTGCTCATCCAACTCACTATTGTGTTCTAGTCGAGGCGATCATCCAACTGGCGACCTTTAACTCTTATCATCGAGTGATCCTCTATTCGTGGTAACTAATGAATAGTGCTGTGACAACAGAATATTCTTTTCATTCTTTTGACTCTCGGGCTTATATCCGACACAGTTAGATACACTTAATCAAATGAGAATCACATCCGTTTATTTAAAAACATATAAGATATTAACGAATATATACTCAAAAGTCGAAACAATAGAAAGAATGTGCTCTTGTCATAGCCCTACTAATGACTTATTAGTAAAAACAGAGAAGTCTATTGGAATGTCATGTAGAATACTCGCATCCTGTCGAGGTATATTATCACTTACATCCATAGAAATAAACATACATATTTGACGAGAACGCAATTTCCAAAGTGA
This sequence comes from Euprymna scolopes, assembly GCF_053919585.1. NCBI lineage: Eukaryota > Metazoa > Mollusca > Cephalopoda > Sepiida > Sepiolidae > Euprymna > Euprymna scolopes. The sequence continues at coordinate 68,259,935 of NC_136518.1, forward strand.
TTATTAATGATGACAGAAAAAAAATCAGGAACTACTGAGATGCAAGGAACACTTGTTATCACTCAGATCCCACGAACGACCATGTTATTTGCTGAAGTACAAATGTAATAAAAAAAACTTCTTGTTACGAAATAAGCTGAGAAATAATAGCAATACTACTACTACTACTACTAATAATAATAATAATAATAATAATAATAATAATAATAATTAGAAATCCAAACTTAGACGCTTGTAATTTTGTTTAAAATCTCCAAAGAGATTGATAAAAATTTTAAACGTCATGAAATTAAGGAATCGTGCTTCACCATAATTCAAACCGCGTCATTCCTGACCTTCGTTTGAAATTGAATTTATTGAATCCGGTAACAAAATTGCATCCGACACAAATGCTGCCCTCTCGTGGGACCTTGACTAAACCTGTCATCACAAATCAAGGATCCATCTGGATGAGGAGACGTTTTTTTCTCACATCGTCATCAGGATCTTTGCATTTAGTTTTTAACTGCCTGCGAGTTTAATTCAAGTGAGCAAAAGCTAACACTTCTAACCAACCTTCATTTAGTTCATTAAGAATTTGACGTTAAAATGAAAAAAAAAAGAAACTTTAATTATATTTTAAAATTAAAAATAGAAAAATAAAATTCGAAAATAGTAAAAGTAGAAATTATATTCGTAAGATACGGCCGTTTACTTTACGTGCTAATGAAATTTGAAACAAACGTGACAAACAAAATTTCGTCGTGACAGATCAATCGACCAACAGACGAGGAAAGTATTAGAGGAAATCCAAGACAACAAGAATCAATATGGGGAAGTGTTGTGCATTAAATTGCAGAGCTTGACGACGAAAATCCTATTCTAACCGTAGATATGATGCCTCCGTTCGGAAGACAAGGGATACCCCCCCTGTAGGGGCAGCTGCACGTGTAATTGTGTGGCAAGTGTTGCACAATTCCAAACCAAACCTCTCCTGAATCGACACAGCTTGAGCCAAGTGGCAAAGAGAAGTCTATGACGAATGGAAACAACGCCGAGATAAGCGGAGAGCATATACAGCACCTGGAAATCCCAAATGTTTACCCATCTCGTACTAGCCAGACTCATCGTTACTTAACTTCGATGATCTAGCGGGAACTGGTGTGTCAAGCGGGATTACGCCGTATAACGTAGATAATTAGTAAGAAAAAACATTATTTCTGAAGATTAGGGTAGTAAAATACTATTTCAAACGTAGGAGTAATAGTTTGAAAGAAAAAAAAAACATTTGAAGAGTAAAGCGAACAGACTTTTTTCTTTTCATTTCTTTTTGCATTTCAATGAATACTACTAACTGCATGTCAATGAATACTACTAACTGCATGTCAATGAATAGTACTAACTGCATGTCAATGAATACTACTAACTGCATGTCAATGAATATTACTAACTGCATAATTAATACTACTAACTGCATGTCAATGAATATTACTGACTACATAATGAATACTACTAACTGCATGTCAATGAATATTACTTACTGCATAATGAATACTACTAACTGCATGTCAATGAATATTACTAACTGCATAATGAATACTACTAACTGCATGTCAATGAATACTACTAACTCCATGTCAATGAATACTACTAACTGCATGTCAATGAATATTACCAACTGCATGTCAATGAATACTACTAACTGCATGTCAATGAATACTACTGACTGTATGTCAATGAATACTACTAACTGCATAAAACAGTGCACGTAAAAGTAATAGCGCAACTGTTGCTATATAAATTACTATCATTATAATTGGATTTATAATTACTATCGTTTCAATTATTATTAAACTTTATAATCATGATACGCGTAACATTTAAACGTCTATTAAGCGTGATAGAAGTTATTTATTTTATTTTACTAAACGTATGACTTACTGACCTATAATCGAAAGGCTTATCTTTATCTTTGGTACCAATGCCATCTTTCAATTGTAAATCGCTATCAATTCTTTAAATCTGTGCAACTGCTATATCAAAAGATTATTATAATATAATTAAAGGATAATGTTACACGTTATCTCTTACTAGCAGGGAGACCAAACTTTGCCCAGGCTTGAAAAATGATCAATGGATTTGTCACACTCCCATATTTTCATTGTCTTCGAAATCTGTGAAATCGACCATTTTTCAATCAATTCGATTGATGGCCTGCTCTAGTTGGGGATCAATATCGATGCACCGGGAGGAAGATTCACATGCCGCTCCCCGCCGTAGTTACTTGGTCCACAATACATTGTAGTCTACATTGAACCGTTGAGAACTTACTGATTAATTTAATATACAACTAGCATGGGTGCCCGGAGATGCCCGGGTGTTTTGAAGTGTGCGTTGAGAAAAAAAAGAGAAAAAAAGTGGTAGTAGGCAGGCAGGCTCGAACCCGTGCAGCAAAGGAAAAAGTGAAGAAAACAAACGTGACGTCATTGCTCTTGCGTCCATCGCCAAACCTGAATGGCAATGGTTTGAATTAAGGTTCGTCAATCGAAAAGAAAATATCGGTGAAATAAGCGAACCCTCCCTGTAAAAAAGTGTCCAGTTGAGGGTGGAAGAATAAATATTTTGGGCCAATTTTTCGGTAATTTTCGTCCAAAAGGTCAAGGTTTAAGACGATAGTGATTTTGTGAAAATCCGTCACATCTGTCGGAAATTTAGGCAGAAATACAAACATGCATACATACATACATACATACATTTAAACAGACAGTTGAGGCAAAAATCGAGTGTCATGCTTCGATTGCGCTCTAAACATTCATTCCAAACGCGCCTGTGTCACATCGAAATGCCGGTTGATTTTATAAGCCTGGCCTTATTGGTTGTGCAGTGATAATGGCAGTTTAAAATGAAAAGGTGACGTAACATAGTGCACTTGTGCTTTAAACAAAAACATTCATTTATAACCGGGACCAAAATCTAAGAGTAATGTGATGGACGATTTACATCCCAATTGCTATGATACGTCAAGTAATATATATATATATATATATATATATATATATATATATATATATATATATATATATATATATATATATATATATATGGGTTTGTATTATTGTACACATAGATTCGAAAAAGTTGTCAAAAAACAAATATAACAAATAAATATTATCAAAGGCAGGGTAAGTTACTTTTCTACCAAACTAGATACATTTTTTTTTATTTTTATTCAATGTAACATGTTTATTCAGCTCGAAAAACATGCAGTGTTTACCGATGTATTGGAAAATTCAAAATGGCGCCCGACACTCTCTTTAACATAGTAAGTTTGGGAAAAGGTGTTATAAATAATGAACTAGAAAAAATACTATTTAAAAAACGCCGAATATATGTCAACTTATGTCACGGTAACATACAATGAGCGAATTTCTAACAGTATTTTGTCTAGTTTATTATTTATAACATCTTTTCCTGAATTTACCGTGTTAAAGAGAGTGTCGGGCGCGATTTTGAATTTTCCAATACATCGGTAACCACTGTATGCTTTTCGAGCTGAATACACATGTTACATTGAATAAAAACACGAAAAATATATCCAGTAAGGTAGAAAAGTAACTTATCTTGCCTTTGATAACATTTATTTGTGATATATTTGTTTTTTTGACAACTTTTTCGAATCTATGTGTACAGTAATACAAACCCATATATATATATATATATATATATATATATATATATATATATATATATATATATATATATATATATATGTCTCTCGAATCACACAGACATAATACACACTCCTTAAATACACCTAAACTAAAATTGCAGATATACTTAAGGGGAAAAAAGAACGTAAGAATATATTTTAGTTTTTTTTTAGGGGGGGGTGAAAATGGTGGGAAATAATCTGTCAGTATGTTTGAAGTTTTACTCATACAAAAACACACACATATGTGTACATATACGTGTGTGTGTATGTGTATATATATATATATACATACATACAGACGCACACTCAATCACACATATACGTACATATAAATATATGTATGTATGTATGTATGTATGTATGTATGTATGTATGTGTGTATATAAATTAAGAGAATGCCTGCAAGATGTAGGCGCCTCTGCTAATCCAGCTACAACTGTGAATAAGTCTAGTTGGGAAGCCATCATGTCATCGGTAGAAAGTATGCAAATCTAGTGAAATGCGATTCCAAAAATGCTACAAATTGATATGTTCCCGCTTAGAGAAGAGCATAAAAAAAAGAATAACAAACAACTGAACATATTTACATATTAAGACACTATAATATATATATATATATTAAATATGTGCATATATAATGTATGTGCACATAATATATATAATGCATACTCATATATATATATATATATATATATCTAGTATATGAACATCTTACACACAGACACACACATATATATATGTATTACATATGTGTGTGTATTATATGCGTATGTGTGATATTTTATATATACAACATATACTTTTAACATCAGTTGAATTAAAAGTCGGTCAATTTAGCTCTTATGCGTAGATCATCGTAAACGATTTGATCACTGTCTGTCTGACGTAATGAACATTTAAATTAAAATGTTTAAAATTCAACGCTATTTCACACGGTTAATGGTAGCCGAATGGATACGGCCTCCGCTAATCGAGCCAGAGATGTCTCGTGTCGCGGGGTTCGAATGGTAGTAATCGTGACACCCTGCACTGAAGAATCCCGAAAGGATGAAACACTAGTGTCTGTAGGTATTTAATTAATTATTATAGTAAATATATATATATATATATATATATATATATATATATATATATATATATATACTAGCAGTTCTCCTCGGTTTTGCTCGGGCACTATGTACTGTTCATAACTTTATGTGCCGATGCCTCTGTTCAGTCTCGAAAGACAAAGGATACCCCTTGTAAGGGCAGCTGCGCGTATAATTTTGAGGCAAGGGCTTTGCAATCCTCAACCACACCTCTCCTGAATCGGCACTGTTTGAGCCCAGGGGCAAGGAAAAGTCCAGCACGACTGGAAACAATACCGAGATAAGTGGAGAGCACATGCAGCTCCTGGAAATTCCAAGTGGTCACCCATTTAGTACTGCCCAGGTTCAACGTTGCTTTACTCCGGTGATGTAGCGGAAACTGATGTGTCAGCGTGATGATGTTGTATATACTTTATGTGCATATGGATATATATATTCAAAAAAAAAATGATCGATGTTCAAGTAACCTACATCTAAAATTTTAAGTGCTTAAATCCAGAATTGGTGGAGAAGTTTGGTAGAGTTTTTAAAGGTCAAATTCTTGAACTTTAACAGCTTAAAAGAACAATTAAAAAGATTTTTTCCAAATCTCAATACTCCTTATGTTAAATCTCGAGTATGTAGACTGAAAATTGACAGAGTATTCTGGTAGTGAAACGTACACCCACAGACAATTTCACTTCTATATATATAGATAGATAGACAATATGAAATATATATAATAAACATTATATATATAAATATATATATTTATTTATTTATTATATTTATTTGCTTCCCCACCAAGGCAAATTAGGCAAAAGGCCGTTTTTAATGTGGGGTAAAAACCAGCTCCCTTAACCTATGACAAAAGGGGCACTCTGGTTACCAAAAATAATAATTGTCCGAGTATAGAGGGTTTCCCCTCCATTGATTGGTACAAATAAACTTAAGTGCAACATCTGCAGAACAGATACAACACTTTGATCGCGATATATTTATATGAACATTTCAAAAACGCATGTAAAAGATGATAGAAAATTTATTGGTTATTTAAACTGCGATTGCTTCCAAACAAATAACAGATGTGCAACTAGCTATGCAACAACATCTGACAGATTATAACATTTTCTCAAGTAGAAAATTTGATAACTCTCATGAGTGTTTAATATATATATATATATATATATATATATATATATTTTATATATATATATATATTTATATATATATATATATATATATATATATATATATATATATATATACCACATAAAAATAAATAAAGGTCAGTTGTTTGGAATTATATATATATATATATATATATATATATATTATATAAAAGAAAATTAAAACTGTAAGTTGAACTTTACAATCAAAATTTATTGTTCGACTGAATACTCCAAAAAACAATTTACCAAATCCTTATACCGCGGAATGTCAAAGAATGCTATTCTTGTTATTCTTCTCATCAGAGGACATAAAGAAATCAGCAAATTATATTTGTAGCAATGCTAGAATTTGCTAGTTATGGCATTAAGTGGAACCGCAATTTATTGTAGTTCTAAATTGCCAAGAAAAGAAGTGAAAAAATGTTCGATATGTAAAAAAAAATACGTAAACAAACCGCGCATATTATTTCAGCTTGCATGAAAATTCTCTCGAGTTGATCCGAAATGCGAAAATAGATTTTGTATAAATTTAGAAATTAATTAAGACGTAAAATTGGCTAAATGTTTTTGGAAACATTATAGGGATTTAATGAATAAATAAACAGCTTATAATGATATGGAGTTTAGTATACATTTTCAGAAGCAACGTTCCTGAAGTTTTTCATACATTTTTATTATGTTGGCAACAGATTAGCTATTACATTATCTTCAGACCATTTAACATAAGTCGCTAAGTGGTTTATGCTCGAAAAAAAAGTATAAAAACCTGAATTTAAAGGGAAATTGATTATTATATGAAATCGACTAAATCTGAATGTTCAGGAAAGCACCTCTTGTTAGGCATACGCACATAAAAAATAGAATAAAATGTTTCTTTATAAGACTCACGCTTTTGCTGAAAACGATGAGGATGTATTGTAGTATTGTCTATTTATAAAGGATTGAGTGTTTAATTATCTTACCAGAGTTAATCTCGTTGTGTGTGTGACATGCATTTTCACATACCTCTGCTTCTTGGTCCATCTGGAACATCTCGTCATGGAGGGAGACTGGTACCTGTTTTGGGGGGACGAAGATTTATTTCACTCCAAGACAAGAAATTGGTTCTATAGTCTTTTTATTCACTTTCCAGATCGATCGCAGAAGATTCGAAAGTGAATTTGGCCTGTGTGGTGTCTTCTTCTAGGTCTTATTTCTACCACGTCAGCGTTCGTCACCCCCCAGCGAAAGGAAGGAAATAACGGCGAAGCCGTCCACTCTCTTCCAAGTCCCAACCAAATCTCCTCGATTCAGCTAACCTGATCACATGACTCACACGCAATCCAATCAGCTGATCTTGACTTCCGGTGGGCGTGTCTACACTATAATTCACACTCTCCCCTCTCTCTCTCCCTCTCTCTCTCTCTCCCTATCCATTCTCTAACAGTATTTCACACATTATTTTACAAATTGATAAACGTAGAAATCGAACGAGGACTGAATCCCACAAACAGATGGATTTAACAAAAAATAAAATGGTTGTTTAGAAGATCCATGCCTTTGTTGATGACGATGTTACATGTGATGTGAGAAATAACGCATTATTTTATAAATAAACACTCATGCATACATACTAGCAGGACACCTTCATAATATATTTTAATTCATACAAATTACGAATTTATTATTATAGCGACAATTCTCTATCGATTATTATATTGACCCTAATATAAAGCAGTGAGATCAAAACAATATATATGTGTTTGTGGGTGTCTGTGTGTGTTTGTGTGTGAGTGTTTGTGTGTGTGTGTGACTTGGCTGTCAAGTGAACGTGTCTGTGTGTGTATCTGTGTGTGGGTCTGTACATTTCCCTTCGCAGTAACTCTGTCAATTTTCAGTCTAAAGACTCGAAATTTGATATACAGGGTACTGAGATTTGGGAAAATCTTGTAATCTGTTTTCAGACAAAAATTTGGCTGTTAAGGGGTCAAAGTTCAACGATTTGACCTTTGAGAAGTCTACCAAACTCCTTCGACAATTTTGGATCTAAACACTTGAAATTTAAGATATAGGTTCTTTGGACATGGATCTAACTTAATAACTTTATTTGAGCCCATAACGATAAATTTTAAGAGGTCATAGTACGGGTCAAAGTTATAAAAGTTGACCGCTTTTTTTTATTTTGCTCAACATACACCTCCAAACACCCAGGCAACGCCAGGCTGAAATGCTAGTATATATGATATAATATATATATATATATATATATATATATATATATATATATATATTATATATATACAAGTGTCAGTAAAATGTTATACACCTCTCTCTCTCTCTCTCTCTCTCTCTCTCTCTATATATATATATATATATATATATATATATATATATATATATATATATATATGTATATATAAAGACAAAGAGAGAGAGAATAAAGGACAAAAAGTTATATTCCAAAATTCATGATGTAACCATCTTATAATTTATTCCTTTAATTTAGTTGACTTATAAAATTCTTGTTTGATATAAATTCAATATGGCGTAATGGAAAAATAAAAAGGTATTTGCGCCCATTCCAATTTTTGGATTTTAATCATGTCAAATCACACTCCAATTCCTTTTGTCGGATTGATTGTTGCTATTTCTTCTGATGAGTTAAGGGCATAATCGATTCACTGATTGATATAATAATTAAGTGATTGACTTTGCGCTACGAAACAGATACTGTCAAGAATTGTATAAATAAACGGAATAAATGATAAAATGGCCATCGTAATGAATTTTGGAATACAACTTTTTGTCATTTATTCTTTAGATTGTTCTGAAATTACATGGAGCTTCTTTAATAAGGCTTGATATTGATATATATTATAAGAATATATATATATATATATATATATATATAATTCCCCCTCTTTGGGTTGAGCACTTTGTAAATATATTTTCAGCCGACGCGTATTTAAGTGATTAAGCGAAGTCCACTGTTTGTAAATAAACTGACAGTTTGAGCACTGTGGACGGGACAATGCAATTTAATAGGCATTTGAGGAGAAATATTTACGGGCAGTGATTCTTGGAACAATGGTTAGAGCTGTCGACTTTCAACACGATGGTTGTTGGCTTGATCCACGGCTGGGAAAAGGTGGATGTGCAGCCGTACTGATGAGTATTGAATTCATACAACGAAACAGTACTTTATGTGGATGACATATATATATATATATATATATATATATATATATATATATAGAGAGAGAGAGAGAGAGAGAGAGAGAGAGAGAGATATGCATGCATGCGTGTGTGTATGTTCGTATGTAATTGTACGGATTATCAAATCGATCCTTGTTTATCTCAAGTGATATATATGCTGCCAAAACTGACTTTTTTGCATTGTTACAATCTTCTTATTTTTAGTTATTTCAAGAAGAGTTCTAAGTAGTTTTGTGGTAATTACTTATGAAAAACACTTCGTTTTCGTCTTGTGTTTTGCCTAGAAGAGTATTTTGGCAAACCGAATATAGACTGAGACAATCAATAGCGCTGGGTCTATCTTAATAAGAAAAATATACGTATAATACATATATATTATATAAAATACATATGAAAAACTAATGTCGACAGAGAAAATAAATATACATTATGTATCGTATCTACATCATATATATATATATATATATATATATATATAACATGCCTTAACTATATATATATATATATGTATATATATATATATATATATATATATATATATATATATATTTGCTGATGAGGAAACTTTGCTTGCTAAAAACACTATGTATAAAAATTATTGTCCGTAACTCGATGTCTACCACAATAAAAACACTGTTTTCCGAAACGATCGTACAAATTATTGATTTTGTTGCTGTTCCTTCCTATGAAACGGATTTTTAATTTAATTATAATTTGATTTTTAAATTATCAATCACATTACTAAATATTAAATTAGCTCTAGGATA
>NC_136518.1:68274826-68327326 GCF_053919585.1 Euprymna scolopes
GTTCATATTCTAATTATCCTATCTACCAATAGTAAAAACAACTCGATATATAAAAAAAATTAAACCAAATATGCATCGAAATTTCTGAAATAACCTCAACAACCTAAGATATAATCTATAAACCTCAATCTAATTTCAAGATAAAAGCTGGCATATACTCCATATTCTACCGTGAATATGAACAGATATACATTGGCGAAACACAACGCAGTCTCGAAAAGAGAATTTACGAACATTAAAAAGACATAAAATGACACAAAAACAAACAACACCCTTAACGCTATTTTCCCACATGGCCACCATTTGATTTTGAAAACGCAACAATTTTGAAAACAATACACAATAAAGCTATACGTTTGTTGGAATCCGTCCTTATCTCCAATTCCTCAATGTAACCAAACAAAGAAAGAATTTTTTAATATTTCTCAGCAATTATATAAAACACATATCCAAGAAAATAATTTAGACATCGGTTAATTTTTGTTTAACAGATATTGTATTACTAGAAAAATTAGAGCATGAAAAGTAATATGGTTAAAATATAACTTAGAAAAGTAAGAGTACTAGTTGTTTAAGTTGAGAAAAGAAAAGACAATAAAGGCTAGTAACAAAATATACTTTTATAACTTAAAATCTGGTAGCATTAAGAATGTATATGTAATGTTAAATTGAATTTTGAAAAATCTTTATGCTGCAATATTTAAAATTTATTATATTCTTAATAGAATATCTTGCCTTTTTCTTTTCCAGTTTTAACAACTAGTGTTTTTACTTTTCATGTTTAATATTTAACAAATTACTTTTCATGCTCGCATTTTTCTATCTAATCCATGATTTTTTCTATGTAATCCATTATACTTTCTTTTTTGTGTTCAATATCATACGCATTATAAACAATTCATAAAAAAATTAAGGCAGTGAAGCTTTAAAGGAGTTTTAAACGAATAAAACTAATCATAGATTATAATTAATTAAGCATATCTAAAACCAAACCACATATTATAATTAATTATCCATATATTCAAACACTATAGTGTTTAAATGATATACACGTGTAAATGTGTATAATATCCTGTCCCTCCGCCCTCCTCTATATATACTATTAATTAATCTTCTCGCCTGGTCCACAAAGTATAGAAATAAACAATTTAAAAATTAAAAAAAAAAGTTTACAAGCGTTTTTGATATAGATGTACATAAGAATACTTTGCTAAGTATGTTTTAGCTTAAATAGGGATGGTATAATAAAATTGTGGAGTCTGCCTTCGCGCCTGGCCTCCATAGAATGGAAATAGGCACGCACTTTAATAAAGACTTTTCATATCTGTCTGTGTAAGTATACTTTGATAATTATGTTTCAGTTTGAAGAAATATGGTATAATAAAATTATGGGGCGTTCGTTCGCGCCTGACCTCTATAGAATGGAAATATGTGCGTGTACACAGTAGAACGCTAAATGTACCGCGCAAAAAAACCAATACTACAGCTTTATTTTTAAATTCTTATTTACAAAAATCAATTCAGGCAACTTGATTATGAAGTAGACCTTACATCTATTCAATGTCGCCGCCTTCCGCATCAATCATCTCGATACAGATCTGGAACTGGGAGCATGCCTTTTCCACAAGCGCTAGAGGAAGTTCGGCGGATGGTGCAGTTTCACACTAGCTTTGGTATTGTGAGAGGTCATGTTGGTGATGTTCTCAATGTATGACAACACGAAGTAGTCCAGCGGATCCAGGTCGGAGGCGGGGATGAGAGAAGGTTACACAGTCAGAGCACTACTTCTGAAGCCAACCCTGGGTCTTTTTTGATTGTGGGGCGGTGCCGAGTACTGCTGTCAAGTCTAAGGTTTGCTAGCAGCCACATGATTGTACGAGGTATATCATGACACTCTTCAGCAAATCCAGTTACATTTTGGTGTTGACTTTAAAGACAATATCGCAGATGTGAGGTAGCATCGTGTAGCCCTCACTTGAAACCACAGCAAATACGATAACAGTGGCCGGAAACTTTGTTTTTATCACACTGGGCACGTCCATGTTGTTTGTGGCAATCAAGCGTATTTTGAGTTTGCTTACAATGGTCCGGTGTTCATAACTTGGATTGGTAGAGAGCATTAGTTGTACATCGGCACATAACCGATCTCGATCATTGAACACTGTGACACTTCCAGATATGATAGAAGGCTTCTATCGCTCTTGGGATTTGTACCCGACTGGCCATCTAGTAGATGGTCTACAACAACAAAAAAGAAAACTGGTTTTCATCAAACGGAAACGGAACTATGTCGTTTTTTCTAGGGCGACAATTTTATTATTCCACTATGTATATGTAAATATATGTATGCTTGTATACATATATGTGTTATATATATATATATATATATATATATATATATATGATATATATGTTATATATATGTATGTTATATGGTGTATATATACACATATATATGTGTTATATATGTATATGTTACATGTATGGCATATACATATATATGTATATGTTATGTATATATCTCATACATATATAACTACAGACACACACATATATATAATATATATTATATATATATACATATTATATATATATATATATATATATATGCGTGTGTGTATATATGTTGGTTGGAAAAACAAAAATTTACCTACCTCAGTTTTGTATATTATTTTAACAATTCTGGTTACTTACCTAAAAAAGAAAACACTAATTTCAGTTTAGTTAAAACGTGTAAATTATCCGCCAATTAAATTTAAGGCTGTATAACGATGTTCGTGTCCCTAGAAATGCCGGATAGATTTGCAGGTGTGTTATTACGTGCGACCATATTGTTAGATCGAAAAGGAGAAAAGATATCGACAAATGAATTACATAAAAGGGTTTGAGATCTTAACCATCAAAAGCTAATCTAAAATAATTGAAATAGAAAGAACAATTATATTTTTCCTCCCAATTCTATATAGTTACACATATTTAAATAATTATTTTTAAGCTAAGGAGTTCAACTATCAAATGCTTACAAATGGTCACCGCTCCTCGGATGACTTTCACTCATTATCTTTATATATATAAGGCAAAATTTTAACGAATATAAAAAGAAATGCGTTTAGTTTCATTTTCGTATCACGTTCGAAGATTATTCCATAATTGATCCAGTCTTAGAATTTTATGTATGGGTTTTTGTAGGTTGCCATGCATTTATAAAAAATAAAAACAATACTACACTCCGGAGATGGTAGATTTGTCGAGTATGGGAGCAGTATGCTCGTCAACGTCGCTTCTTTTATAACATAACATGATGTATATGTTCCATTTCAGATCAGGAGTGGATGTCAGTCCCCGGAACTTGGAAACACACGGAGCTTCCCCAAGACTAGATCCATTCATTTCAATTGGGATCAGAGCGATTATGGTGAAAAGAGAGAAGCTTGGTTTTCAATTCATTGAAATTAATCAACCAGCTTTTTCCCCCATTGTGCCACGTTCTCAAGATCAGAAAAGTGAGAATCAGATATCTGTCATTGCTTTCCTTTAAAGTGCCGCCGGAGATTGTCATGTCATCTTCATAAATATGCAGGAATAACCTAAAAATATGAATTGAGAGATCATTGATAAAGATTAGGAACAGAGTTTGACCTCAGGATGGAACCCTGCGGGACACCAGCGTTAATACAGCGATTATCTGATTTATGCCCATCAACGTTTACTTTTACAAGTCTATAAGAGAGAAAGGATTTTTATAACTATGGCCATTCCCAGCTATTCCATTGCGGCCAGTCTTGTAAAGAAGGCTTTTATGCCACACTATCAAAATTATTTGATATGTGAAGAGCTATTGCTCTAGAGACAAAGCCCCCATCGAGTGTGATATAACAGTTAGTACATCGATTGTAAATCTCGCAGAATGGGAACCATGCTGCATGTAGGTTATTTTTGCAGAGGCGGCTGACCACATCTGTTTATCAGCAGATTCCCGCAACACAGGAGACTGGTTGGTCTCTACTGAAAGGGAGACGGTCGTTTTATTGGCACATGGATATAAGATCATTTCAGGGTTAGAATTAGATGGAATATGAGAATAAAGTAAAATGGGTGTATTAAATATATATAAACCTTGTAGGACATTTCGGGTGAAGCATTCTAATCTATTTACTGTCTGAAAATTCATAGTTGAAAAAGTTGAAAAATTCATACTTGAAAAATGTTTTTATGTCGTTGCTTGGGATGATTTGAAGGGAGATCATCCAGTTAAGTTGTTAAGTACTGCTAGTTAATTCTGTTTGAAACTGGGTCGATTTTGTTTCTTATAATGGTTAAAGGGAGGTAATTACCATCTATGTACCAATAAAACGATAATCTATAAACATTACTTGTCACTAATACGAAACTAAAACTTACCGTAACATATTTACAAGGTTGTTACGAGCATAATATAAATATAGATACCAAATTTAAAAAAATTATTTTTACAAAAAATCAATCATCGGGAAATAAAGGAATTTAGGAACCCAACAAATGGGATATATATATATATATATATATATATATATATATATATATATATATATATATATATATATATATATATATTAAATGGCTTAGGGCTCCCCGTAGAAACTCCACATAACTCTGTTCTTAAATAAGGATACGAAAATTAGGCGATACATTAATATTTAAATGGGCGTTTACGTAACCACAACCAAGGTAAATGTTTCTCGCATGTTTTTCCCGTTGGCCCCCCCTCTTTTTTCTTTCTATTAAAAAAATGCTACATTGCCAAAAGTGTGTTTATTCATAAAGTCTGAAGAAATGCTGGTTTTTGAAAATGTTTAAACGATATAATGCTTATATATTATATATATATCAGATTATAATGCATATATATATTATATTATATATGTGTATATATATATATATATATATATATATATATATATATATTATATATATAGAGAGAGAGAGGGAGGGGGAGAGAGAAATTTTGTATGTGTGAGCTCGTTTCCTACGAACTCGGAAACAGCTGGATTGAGGTGTTTTTAAAATTTGTAACGAAGGTAATTAATCTATGTGGGAGTGATCTTACAGAGTTTTTGTAATCAGAATTTGTCTTATACGTATCGAAAATCGAAAATCAAAAAAAAAACTGATGTAAAGCAAGTTCGATTTTAAACAAAGTCAACATTTGCATAAAACCTAACATCACAAGTGCATTCGCGAAGTTTTTCACAGCACAAGCAGAAAAATCCGCCATGTAAAATCAACTGCAAATTCTTTTATAAAACAGGGACGCGTTCTAATCGAATGTTTCTTTTTAGAGTGCAACTGAATCATAATACTTAACTTTTGTACGTTTAACTTTAATTCAAGTCATTATGTAAAAATGCCATAAAATTACAAGTTGGTTGTTTAATAAGACAGTGGCAGGTTCGAAATGAATGTTTCCGCTTAGAGCACACTTGCACCATAATACTTGATTTTCGTACTTTAAACCTTGAATGAACCCATTATTTACAGGTGATTTTAGAAAATCAACAGTAGATTCACTACAGTGCAATGTAGACTACAATAAATTTAGACTAAGTCACTGTGGAGAATCATATAAATCTTCCTTCCGTTATAATGTGGAGAACACTTAACTAGAGCAGGCAATCAATAAATTTGATTAAAAAATGGCCGATTTTACTTTAAGTTTGATGACAATAAATTATTGAAAGGCGGAATGATTATTAATCTTGGTTTAATCTCAGACAATGTTGGGTCTCACTGCTAGTATATATATATATATATATATATATATATATATATATATATATATATATATATATATATATATATATATATGCGTATTTCTTTTGTTTTCGCTTTTAGGAAAAGCAGAACATAGTTTTCACAAAGGCAAATAACACACCGTAATCTTATTATATCCTGTATCCTTTGACGGCTCTTTCATTGGCCACAGACGACGATATAATGAAACACTTTTGAACCATCCATTGAAGATGCAATTTCAATACAGCGGGCTCAATTACGCCAACAAGTAAACGTCAAATCCGTTGTTACCACCCAAAAGGCCAAGACATTGTTTTTGAGGCCCTCATGACCTATTTATCAGGATACGACCGACACTGCTGATAGGGTTATAGTTTAATGTCTACGTAGACAAACGTTTACTGGTCGGCTGCGCATGATACTCTTTCAATATTTATTCATTGTAAAGTTATAAATATCTAACTAAATCTATTTATTGTCCAATATATATATATATTTTTATATTAATTAAATTGTGATCACTTCTCTTGTGTCAGTTTTTCTCGCCTTTATGTAACTTCTCAAGTTCGTTTTTCTATTAATTGAATATTTCACATAAAAATTTTCTACTGTAAGATAACACTTGGTAATCAATTATTTTCAAAAATAATTGTATTAGTAACATTTTATTAAATACTAGACCACCCGTGACCCGTTGGGTCAGTACGTTATATTAGCTATGGAATTCATGTATGAGCGTGACACTTGTGGCATAAAGAAAATAGTTTTTTTTTTACATAACAGAAGCATTTCTATGAAAGTATATTAAAATGAAAAAAGAATATAGATAGATTTCTATGAGTCGTTCTGTTTATTATAATTGTTATTTTTTTTTAAATTACAGTTACTGAATTATAAGTGGTTGGTCATACTTATAGGTAAATATGCACTGAACAGGTATCATAATCCTTATTATAGTTAAATTCAAATTTTGATATATCATCTTTTAAATGAAATTGTTAGTTGAAAGTACAGAATAATAAAAAAAACACTCTCCACATGTTGTTTTTCTTGTTTGTTTACTTTTGTTTTTTTAAAAGGGAGAAGTTTTTTTGAAACTGCGACAGACTTTACGAAGTTGAATGTTTTTAGCCGTTAAAAAAACCCAAAAAACTACGGTTGATTTTATAAAATTATTTATTTATAATGACATGAATTAAAGATTTCTCGCGTACGTAACGAAAACAGAGGGAGTAGGAGTGTTGAAATCTATTAGAGGGAAAGTGAGAGGTGTTTTTTTTCACCGCCACTGCTTCTATTAATGAGTGTTGTTTTTCTTGTTTGTTTACTTTTGTTTTTTTAAAAAGGGAGAAGTTTTTTTGAAACTGCGACAGACTTTACGAAGTTGAATGTTTTTAGCCGTTAAAAAAAAAAAAAAACTATTTGATCAAATTAAATGAAATTGTTTGTATTAAAAGCGATATAAAAATTCCGGAATTGGAATAACGGATTGAAGACGTTGCTATTTACGCATGCGCAACCGGATGTTGAAAACCGGAAATCTGATTGCAAACATACAAGATCCATAGAGTTTTAGTATTATATAGATTGTTCAACCCAGCAAGGCCTTATTTAACTTGTTGAACTAGATATCACTTTACATTTTATTTACACTTTTGCACGGAAATAGGGAGGGGATTACAAAGTGTAATAGTCTCAAAAAAGAAGATGTTAGGGTAGAAGGGTTTCTGGTCTCTAGCGACCTCTACATTGAATGGTGGGACATTATTGCTAAGCAGTTATGTACATCGATGAATACGAGAAACTTATAAAATAGGTCCAGGATTACATTTTTTAAAAGTGAGTCACACCTTATAAAAACCCGACCGCCACCCCAGAATAAGGGTTAAGGATTGTAAGATAGAAGTGTACTAAACATTAATGTTGCGGATTTGGTAGAATTTGGGCCTATTCAACAGAAACTTGTTTACATTGGACTTCAATGCTCCCGTATAATAATCGGTAGGAAAGCAGCCCAGTGGAACAGTGTTCCACCGTATTCTGGGAAAGAAGCGGTGTTCATGGAATTTGCGTTTAGACATATGGTACAGATAGAAATTATGGAAAATCTTTTGATAGTGGCTGTAGATAAGCGAGTTGTTTTTTGAAATTTTCTCAAGGTTAGAACATAAAATGGATTTCAGATGAGCACTTGCCATTAAAACCACGAGATAGCAGAGACAAGCTGGCAACGGCTCTCCTGTTGGAAATAAGTTGAATGGAAGATAAAAGGGCACTAGGTTTAAAAGCTAAGGCAAGATAGGGCGATGGGACATGGGCTGATCTTGCCTTATATGTCAGGACCTATTTTTTATGAGATAGAAAGAGAAAGAGGAAATGCGGAGCAGGAAAAGGTGGAAGGTGGGTTGTTGTTTGGTTTTTAGTTTTGCAGAACATAATTAAGCATCAGTCTTAGTTACATTTCATCTCAGGAACCCAATATTTTCAGACAGCCTAATCTGGTAGCACCAGTGTTCGTTTGGAATATAAGAGACAGCGGGTGAATGCTTAGCATCTACTAGAACAAACTGATGTGAAAATTAAAAAAAAAAAATTTGCAACATTTACATTAATCAAATAAATGTTTCGCTAAGTAATCTCTTGTTGTGTGATTCTGTTATTTTTACTAAACAGTTTTGGAAATTATAGAAAAGTTAGGTTTGAAAAACCGAAATTCAGATAGTTTGCATTTTTGTCTACAGGATTTTTAGAAAATGTCAAGTTTCATGGTTCAATTTTGTTCTAAACAGACCAATTCATTTCGAACGCGCCCGCGTCCTAGTCCTATCAAAGAATCTACCATTTATTTTAGAAGCCGGACCCTTCTGCTTGTGTGGTGATAACACTTCTCAAATGCACTTGTGCCGTTATGCAGTGTCAGGTATGAACTTGGATAAAAATCGGAATGTTCCTTTTTTTATCATATTGTTTCGATAATTGATTTTAGATACTTATCGGAGGCATTCCGATACAAAACAAATCTTAGAACATTCCCAGAATTATGATGTAAATTTGTGTAGAATTTAAGAAAAGCCGGCTAAGTTAATTTGGAGTCCATAGGAACACACACTCTCTCTCCCTAACATACACTCACAGAAAATGTCTTTTATACAGGGTGACAAAAATAACGGGCCCTAACTCTAATTAGGCCCCGTTTCTTAGCGTTTTGTCCGAATAAAATGAAACTTGGGTCATAACTAGTATATTATATTTAAAACATCACATCAAAACACTCGAGTCTTTGGCCTTTTTTTCTCCGTTCTACAGCATATCTTCTAGATGTCTTTATTTAGCTTTTGTTTTTTTTGGGGAAGGTCACCCTGTATATAAGTAGGTAATATTGTATTTAGGAAAAACTTTGGGTAACAAATGGGAAAATTAATTTGAACACTAAAAAGTGTATAGGATGATATGAATGTTTTTTTTTACTTAATAAATTAATGAACAAATAATGTCATATTATCCTCCGATCCAGGAGGTTAGTCACACTGTCAATAGTTAAGTAAAGAAAGAAAGTACAGAGGAATTATGGCATTCTGGCTTACAAAATATGCCTGAGCAATCCTATCGGCATTCCATAGTTGTTGTGTCCCAGCTGATCGAACTCTTTCTCAAACAGAACATAAAGCATAGGACTGTGAATATTCTGATTCCAAACAGAATAATATCTCAATCGACAACAACAAAATCATTATAGGACTGATTGTCAAGGACGTGTCCCCAACTAGTACAAACAGAAATTAGTTCAACCAATTAAATACTCTTATTACATTTTAGTCTCGAAATACTATTTAAAAGTATTCAAAAGCGATGATTACTATTAATACGTGGGTCGTTCAGTAAGTAAAGTTTCCTATTTTTCAACTCAAAAGTTGATGGTCCTGGATATGACCTTAAACTATATCCAGTGGTGAGGCCCCAGCTTGCGGGCTTTGGGGAGTGTGGAGCCACCCTTTAATTGCCATTGCTCTCAGGTCCACTCTGACCCGGAGTCACAGTACATGTTAGGGTCCCAACTATTGGTTAAATACAAACCGGCTTGAAAACAACAAATATTCTATTTAAAATTTTTCTTCAAAATCTTTGAATTCGGCATTAAATAACATGAAAAGGGTTGATATGCCGTTAAACAAAAACTACCAACCAACCAAAAGTTGACGAAGTATGGAAACAGGGGTGGTATTATTAGAATGAGCAGCCTTTAGTGCTACAAAACTTATTTTCTATATTATACTACTGTATAAATAATATTTAGGCCAAGAAAAGGGTATTTATTTGCTCCCCAAGCGAGCAAATTAGGCACAAGACCGATTTTTAATGTGAGGAGTGAAGGGGAAATGGGGACTAACTCCCCGGGGAGTAGGGGAGCTGGATAGTGAAAATTGGTATAAAGGGGTGCCCCTACATTGAACAAGGTCTTAT
The DNA here is from genome assembly GCF_053919585.1 of Euprymna scolopes. Lineage (NCBI taxonomy): Eukaryota > Metazoa > Mollusca > Cephalopoda > Sepiida > Sepiolidae > Euprymna > Euprymna scolopes. The sequence goes on from NC_136518.1 coordinate 68,285,060, forward strand.
ATGTGGGGTTGCCCCCACATATGGTCTTTGCTAGCAGTATCTGCCGGAACAGATACTACACTTTGATCTTGGTCAAAAGGCCAAGAAAAGGGTATTTATTTGCTCCCCAACCGAGCAAATTAGGCACAAGACCGATTTTTAATGTGAGGAGTGAAGGGGAAATGTGGATCAACTCCCCGGGGAGTAGAGGAGCCGGATAGTGACAATTGGTATGAAGGGTCTCCCCTACACTGACCAAGGTCTTATATGTGGAGTCGCCCCCACATATGGTCCCTGCTTACAGTATTTGCCGGAACAGACACTACACCTTGATCTTGGCCAAAAGGCCAAGAAAAGCTTAAAAAGCTAAGAACAGAATCTATTAACAACATACCTTTGGTTTTAACCAAAAAGGCCAAGCACAAAAGTGTTACGGACAGACCGACCGACTGACAGACCGATCGACGGACCGACCGACGAACCGACCGACGGACCGACGGAGTGACTTATGGAGTCGCTTGCACGCGACTAAAAACTGAGGAAATATTATGTTCGGACGTACATAATCACCCTTTTACCCCATTTCTAAAAAGATGTGATAACCTCATAGTCCAAGATGTAAAATTTGAAAATCCCATTTAATCTTTTAATTTCGAAAGTAAAATTCGAATTAATATGGACTTTTTCCTTTAGAGTTATCTGCTCTTAGTTTCTTTCTGATGTTGTTAATTCATGTAGAGGGCTATACTCGTGTACCTAATGTAAATAAAGCGATCGACTCGTGCGTGTGTTACGGAAATATAAATTTGTGGCTTTATTAAATCTGTGTTGCAGTCTGGAGTATAAAGTCTATTTAAAAACAAGGTATATTTAGATTTGATACATTTTACGTTTATATAATAAACTATCAGCTTGCTCTTGAAACAGGCTGGGTGAAACGCATTATCCCTCTCCAAAAAACTACCGAGAGATTTATATCAGTTAGTTGTATGCCATTTGCTAATTAGCACCTATAGTTATAAACGGGTGCTTTAAGTCCAGTATTTTAGATTGCAGATATCAGTAACTTGTCTCCGAGTAAAATCAAAGCAGAAAAAAAAAACGATTGTCTTCGCTTGTAAATCGACATGTTGCCTCTAACACGGTCCATCATGTTTAATTGCTCCCTTTTAAGCGCTCTTCGTTCGCCATATGAGAAATCTCGTAAACTCTCGTCGTATTCTCTTAGGACTTCTATGTTTTATTTTTATTTTTTTTTTAGCTTTGCATATTTTAAACACTTTCTTCGTTCGAACTATTTCAATTTAATGTGTTTCCTTTCAAAATAACGAAACCCCCTCATGAAATGTTCAGACGTGTTCGTGTATATTTGTAAATATGTAAAAACTTACGATCGGTTGGTTAGTCACATTTCAATCTGGAGTAGACCTGTCCTCGTATAGAGTGAACGGTTGTATTTCTTAAAGGCGAGGCAAAGCATCTCGCTAGCAGGATTCGGCTGTCAGTATTATATAACATTGAAATTTCAAATAGTATTTTGTCAGACGCGCACTTTATATAAGATATAATATATGGTTTATATTATACTAAACAATCCCGTATATATTGAGTGCGTATCTGTAATATATATATATATATATATATATATATATATATATATATATATATATATATATATATATACACGCACATATATATACACACACATATATATACAATGTATATGCATGTAATTATGTGTGTATATACACACATATATATGCATATATATACACACACACGCACACATATGTGTATATATATATATATATATATATATATATATATATATATATAATTGTCATATACATTGGTTTCCTATGAGTAGATTCACTGAAACAACTGGAGGACAGGGCATACATTGGTTACATATGTGATACATTTCTACACATATATAACCAATAATGCTAGTATAATAAACACCCACCCACACACAAACACACACACACACGATATATATATATATATATATATATATATATATATATATGTATATATATATATATTATATAGTAGCAAAAGTACCCGTCGTTGACTGGGTTCAAAAACAACCTACAGAAAATAAACTCTGATTTATGAAAATATGATAGGTTATGAAAAGGAAGGGTTGTTAAGAGATAGCTTCGAATTTGGGGCTATCAAAACCAAAGCAAAATATGATGAAAGTAAAAATAAAATAGATAAACCCCATAATTTATTATACCATACCTGTTCACACTGAAACACTTATCACAATATTCTGTGGATCTATATTAAAAAACCTTGTTAAACTTTGTGACATATTTCCATCCTATGGAAGTCAGGTGCGAACGAACACCCCATAATTTTATTATACCATATTTCTTCAAACTGAAACATAATTATTAAAGTATACTTTCGAAGATATATATGAAAAGTGTTTATAAAACTGTATGTCTATTTCCATTCCATAGAGGCCAGGCGCGAACGCAGATCCCACAATGTTATTATACCATCCCTATTTAAGTTAAAACATACTTATCAAAGTATTATTATATACATCTATATCAAAAATAATTGTAAACGTTCTTTTTTTTTTATTTTTTATTTTTTTTTATTTCCATACTTTGTGGACCAGGCTCGAAGGCAGACCCCACAATTTTAAGGAACCACCGTTCTGCATACCCATTCCTATGCCTTGATACATCTTCTATCATTATATGTAATCAGTTTTTTAAAATAGTCAACCATATAGGAGCCTATTCGTGACCAGACACACACACACATACACACACATTCAGCTTTATATTATATATATATATATATGTGTGTGTGTATATATATATATATATATATTTATTGTTTTGTTACATTCAAATGAACAAAGGATCAGTCAACAATCATAATTAGTGTTTTATTTTCTATTCCGCCGAACGGTTATATTTTCTCTTTACCCTTATTTTTTTTACTTACAAAGCATATCGCCACTTGGATATAAGGGACTACTATTTGGGTCCATGTCTAGGAAAGATTAACAAGATATTAGTTAGTGTTACATTTAAACTTCTGCATATCAGTGCAGCAATGGAAGCAGGCAGCAGGGAGTGAATTCCAACGTCTAGTTGTTCGAGGGAAGACACTTTCAATAGAAAACTTTCTGGCATTTAGGGACAACAGCATTGAAGGGGTGAGATCTTATTCCTAAGCGTGTTTGCCGGGGATATGCACGTCGAGGGGGTACATATGAAATGAGTTCATCAGAACACATTCCATTAAAGTCTTTGTAAAACAGACACAGTAATGCAACAATGCGGCGATGAGACAGGGGCCGGAGGTTAGTTGATAAAGTGGGACAGATTGGATTGACAACTCTTTTTTGGACTTTATCTAAGAGGGAGAGACTAGTGTTAGATGCACCAGCCCAAATATGGAAACAATACTCCATGTATGGGCGAATGATGGATTTGTATAGGATACTCACAAAGTGAGTAGTCTTCTAGCTCGATAAATGGAACCTACCTTCTTTGCAGCAGCCTTTGCAATGTCCTCTATGTATTTGTTCAAGTTCATATTTCCCGTAAATGTTAGGCCGCAGAGTTTGAAAGTAGAATTCTCAGGTACGGTGCTATTTGTCATAGATATATGGGTCTGAGAGACGTCTTGTAATGTTTAAGGGAGAGCAGCCTGGATTTACTAGCACTAAATGTTACCATCTATTTGCGGCCCCATTCCACTATATTCTGAAGGTCATTTTCTAACAATTCTGCAATTTTCTTAGATTTATGTACATCTGTTCTTCCCTCAGGCATATAATAGAGCGTTGTATCATCAGCAAATATACCCATATCGGAGACAATATTATCAGGAACATTGTTTATGAATATTAGGAATAATAATGCCCCAAAGATCGATTCCTGAAGCACTCTCGCATTAATCTTATGCTGCTTGGATGTATGTCCGTCAATGGCAACCTGTATGATTCTATTGTCTAAGAATGATCTAATTATATTTGGTATACGTCCAGTTATACTGTATGATTTAATTTTCATTAGCAGCCCTTTATGCCAGACTTTGTCAAAGGCCTTGGATATAGCAAGGGCTACAGCCCTGGCTTCGACCGCCTTATCCAGTACATGGTAAATGCGTTCAAAGATGACTGTAAAAATATCTGACGTAGAACGACATTGCCTAAATCTATACAGTTTGTCAGAGAGAATATTTGCTTTTGCGAGGTGGTGAAAAAGTGCTTCATTAATTAAGGTCGCAAAGATTTTAGCGAAGAGTGGGAGGAGACTAATGGGGCGATAATTGAGAAGGTCTGTTCTTTCACCAGACTTCTTGTGAACTGGTACCACAGAGGCCATCTTCCTGCTATTAGGGAAGCAAGATTCAGCAGGGCATTTATTGTAGAGTTTAGAAAGTATGGGGGCTAGCTCGGTTGAACATTTCTTAATATGAATGCAGGGATGAGACCAGACTCTCACACGTTTGAGTTGTCTAAGTTTTTGTTTTGATATTGCGAACATGAGAAGGTGTGATTTTTACATCATCTAATGTGGCTTCAGTCCGCAGAGGAAAATTTGGGAGGAAGTTGTTTGTTGGTTCTAAGGTGGAGTTGGAGGCGAATCGCTTGGCAAGCAGTTCCGCCTTCTCCATTGCTGTGCATGCAACCTTCTGGTTGTTGCGCAGTGGGGGAATTACTGATTGCTCTTTATTCACTGCACTACTATAGATTTTCCAGAAATCAGGGGTTCCTGTCTTTTGCGATTCAATGCGTTCCCTGATTATTTCAGCATGCTTTCTCTTGGCTGTTGCTATTTCACTCTTACAATGATTTCCAGCATCTACGAATTTTGCCTATTTGTATTTGACTTATGGCGTACAACCCGCCGAATGCGTGTTGTATCTGTGCAATGGTAGCTGCACAATCTGCAGTGAACCATGGGGGTCAGTGCGGCTTGCTATAATACCTCCGTGTTGGAACATGTGCATCAATGCCCGCTTTGCACCATTCAGTGTTCTCATTGCCACACTGTTCAGCAGGAAGAGAGAAGATATTGGTCCATGGGGCATCTGGCATGTGTTCGCTAATGGCTTGTCATTCAGCCCTGCTGTAGTAACTTGTTTTGAGCAATGGTTGCTCACCTTGAGGTTGGGATTTAAATGTGATGTCAACTGATACCACTATGTGTTCTGCGTTTCCTAGACGCATGTGGGCATTAGTCACACAATCCTCATATACTGTGGTGAGAAATAAGTCTAGAAGTGAAGCCTGCTGTGGCCCACGATCTGGTAGGCGGATTGGGAACATTACTGTCTGTGTGAAGGAATAAGCTGTAGAAAAGCTATAAGTAGAGCGTCCAGCTGCATCTGTGTAACTTGCGAAACCAAGCACATTTTTAATGGTGGACATTAAAGTCATCAAACCCGTGTATTTGGGCGTTACTATCTAAGCAGAGTGCTGTATCTATACCATCAGATACATTGTCGACTGGGGTACAATCCTCACTTGAGTAAAAACGACAGAGAAAATATAAGTAACTAACGCAGTGATGAAATGTTAGTCGAAAGCATATAAAAGCCTGTCCATCTGATCCAAGATTTTTCTCTCTAGTTAAGGGAAGAGTGCTACGGATATAGCCTCCATCCCGTGCATATATCTATCCGAACCTTGCGGCAGGTATCCTGTCATGTTAAAGTAGTTAGACGTGATTGAAGAATCTAAGTTTGTTTCACTTAATGCTAAGATATTCGAGGAATTTACTGAAAGATAGGACTCTACATCATCTAGATTACCTCTAAAACCACGGATATTTGTGAAAGCGAGCCTCAAGGGTGAAGGCGAATTGGTTTTGGTTGTCTGGTTTTCTCGTGATATTTGTTTGGGTTGTGATTTCATTACGTTTTGGTTTAATGTAAGGTCAGGGGACGAGCGTGTAGTAAAGTGGGCCGGATTCGACAGCAAGTATACACACAGTTGTCCATTAGCCGAGTCCTGTCTAGAAAGTTGTGGTTTCGTAAAACTCCACCAGAGATAGCTGCATTGTCCCTTTCTATGCGCAACATGGCACTACAACTATCCTGATATTATACAACTGATGATAGAGCAGCCGCTCTGAGCGCTTCCAAAGAGTTATGGCACCTGTATTGCCAGTCGGAAATATCAGACAGACAAACTGCCAATTAGGTACCCTCAACCTCTCAAACAAGACTGGCCCAAACAAGTCAACTGAGCACAAGTGGCATGCAAGCAAAGAAAGAGAGAAATTTTAAATATGGAATAGGGGGAACGGCGTTCAATGCCCTAGTCAGGAGACAAGGCAAAGCACAGGGTGGCTCAGATGAGTCCCTGGTATTGTACTTCTATGCCTGGCTAATAGACAGAGAAAGGGTGTGTCCATCTACAAAATTGCGATATGCAATTACGCGGGATTCGCAGTTTATAACAAAAATATTATTAGATGATTTTCACTTCTGTTCAGAGTCTATCAAATATTAATAAAAGTGTTAGTATATTTCAAGAATATGACTGAAAGGTCTGACAGTTTTCAACGAAAAGATGAGATGGATCAAAGGTGATAAATAAAGAAACGGCAAAGTAAAACCACGGAAATCCGACTTTAAAGGAGATAATCAGAGTAAAATGCAAACTCATATGACCCAGGAATATATAATTTAATAATTATTCATTTATACATACAGACACAAGTTTCATGCTTTACGCAATCATCAATATAGAGTCAAAATTCCTACTGGTCATGAGATTCGAACTCAGCAAGGAAGCCACCCTTTTGCTCTATTTTTATAGCCTCTACCCCAGGGCCACCAAAATATCGCCACAGGGATGTAGGGAGTTAAGATCTATTAAACGCCGGATTCAGGCGAGTATAATGACAATCTAGAATGTTAACACGAGTGGAAGTCATGAACATCGATAGACATTAGTTGACTGCCCTAATTATAATTTCGCAGACTGTTCCTAAACTTAATAATACAAAAAGGGGGCTTGATAATTAAAATTAAATAATTATTTATTCATGTACGTATGCGTATACTATTCGTGCAACAATTTTATTGCGTTATTAATCAGAAACAGTTTTACATTTGTATTTTTGGTCAATAAGTTGCACATGTGAGTAGCTTCACATGTACGTGTAGTACATGTTTCTTCTCTATCACAGGTTTTACCACGCATTGAAATGTTGAAACAGTATAAGTTTCACTTAATGTTAAGATATACAGGGAGTTTACTAAAAGGTAGGACTCTGCATCGTCTAGATTACCTCAAAGCCCACGGATATTTGTGAAAGCGAGCTTCAAGGGTGATGGCGAATTGGTTTTGTTTGGGTGGTTGTCTTGTTTTACCGTGATATTTGTTTGGGTTGTCATTTCATTACGTTTTTGGTTTAATGTAAGGCTAGGAGAAGAGCGTTGAGTAAAGTGGACCGTTTTTTTGTGTGTTTATTTTTCCTCCGATGAGTTCAGGTCTGGGTGATTTTTTTTCAGTAAGCGAATAGGAAGAGAAACTATAATCCTCGTATTCATCTGCTTTCAAGCGAGATTCGAATGCTGCATAAAGCCAAGTTTAATGTGTGTGTAGTCAGGATCGAGTGAGCATATTCGCAAGCACAGGACAAGAAGTTTAAATCCAATATTAAAATATTACACCCAGACCAACGCTGGTGCGTATTCATTTATAGTTTAAAAATAACAATTGTACTGTTTCATGCATAGCAACAAATAGCCTCACGCCAGTGGAAAGACTAGATGTCCTGTAAAGTAGATATTGTAAGCGCTTAGAAAAAGTGTAATGGTCAAACGGATATACTCATTAAAAGCAAAAGACAAAAACAATGGCTTAAGGATAGTATTCTTAACAAAAACTAAATATTATGACCCGGCTCGAAATATGATCGGCTTTATTTGCTTAAAAGAATTGGGTATTTTCTTCTTTTATACTGAAGGAACATGAGACACAAGGTCTTTAAGGGGGGAATTCTGGCCGAGTAAAATGATTTGGCCAAACCTGTCGGCATTCCCCAATAGAAGCATCTCAGGCAATAAACAATAAACTGGGTATTTGCTTCTTTCATACTGAATGAACATGAGACAAAGGTCTTTAAGGGGAAATTCTGGCCGAGTAAAAGGATTTGGGCAAACCTGTCGGCATTCCCCGATAGAAGCATCTCAGGCAATAAGCAATAAACTGTCTACCCTCTGTCGAGAGATAGGAGGCAGCAGCCTGGTTAGGTGGACATACTAGGACTACATAAGATACAGCTTTAACTTCAGCAAACAGGAAATGGGCCATTTAAATGATCTTCCATATCCTATCTACTTGCCTCCCCACGAGGGCAGAGTTAAACAAGATCGGTTTTTATATGGGGAAAATTCAGCCCCCACCCTAAAAAAGACAATCTGGATAAGAACAAAAATAAAAATTATCTAATTTATGAATGAGTTCTCCACTGACCGCGGACAGAAAAGGTGAAGTATATCATCAGAACAAATACTACACTATGATCTTGTCCTGTTGACTTCGGAGGTGAAGTAAAAACTTAGAATTCGTCATAAATAAATATCGCTTTCTAAATGGAAACGTTTGACGTTTTTTTTTATTTTTACGTCATGAGGGCTGTTATAACGATTATGAATTTAGCAACAGTTACAATAACCGCCTATCAGTTTTGCTGAAACACCTTAGGAATAAAATAGAGTGAAATAAGTTTCGAGTTTTTAAATCTAGATAGGACTATGTACGTCAAAAGATCCTCGCATTCGCAATCTGCAATTAAACAACATTCTAACGCATCTTCGCATCGTTCAATTCAGACGGAGATGCAAATAGAATTCGGTTCGAAAAAATACAGGCATAGCAGATGTTCGTATTTGAGGACGTCTGGCACGCGCCAATGTTTCTCGTACCAAACTGAATTTATGTCTGATAGTCGCCACCAAGAGAGCACCTCGGTACGTTCCATAAAACATTCTACATTTGAGGCAGTAGAGAGAACAGACAAGAAAGCAGAGAGAAGGATGAAGAGGAAGATAAGGAGAAAGATAAGGAAAGACCGTCGACATTCGCGGTCATTTTTAAAGTTGAAGAGTTCGCGAGCCGAACGGGCATACAAAGACGACGTGTCGGAGTTGGAGCATGAAACCATTCCCCGTCAAGAAGTTATCTATAATTCTTCAACATCGCAGACTCGGGAGTTTTTCGCTGCCACTGCCACGACCAATGTTGATTATATTGGGAATGCTGTAAAGAGCAATCGACGGGATATTCCTACCGTGAGAAAAGGCGATACGGGGCTGAAAGCCCAAAATTGCGATTTTGACGCTATCCATAGTGGTGACATGGATGTCGCAGTAAAGGCCGACAGAAGTTTTCAGTAAAAAATGTAAACTGAGGCTAGTCGTGACGATGGATGTTGAGAATCGTCGTGAACTCAAGCTACGTGTTTAATTTCGAAGTAGGTAGAACATTTCAAGAAAATAAATCCCATCAATTTATTTCAAGATGGTCGACGCTGAGTTGAAGAACACACGGATCTTATGTTTAAATAAAATTCACTTTATAAAACCGAAATCAATATTTTATGTAACGGTATTTGTTTATTTCTCGATGTAAACGTTATAAAACCTGTTATAGCAAGTAAATGTTCGAAAGGTCAAAGCTTTTTGTGCATATTTTAAACCGGACATATTTTAAACCGTCCGCTCGGCTTTGCTCGGAAAATGACGTCGACCACTGGACTATGCCGAGCTTCGCCGAACGAGTTGAGCGTCGCCGATGTGTAAATTTTAACGGTACACACAGATAAATGATTATTGTAAAAAAAAACCCCAATCTGTCGTATTTTTTTTTTTTATAATTCCTTTAATGTTTCATAGTAAACGGTTTTATGCAGGAAGGAGAGGATTTACTATAATCATTTTTTTCTGTATTTTTGATTTAATTTTTGATAGATATGTTAAGCGAATAACAGTTTTTATCAAAACAAAATATTTATTTCTACTTTCAAGATTTTTTAGCGTGTTCTCTATTTTTCTTTTCAAAGAAACTGCTAAGAAATATTTAAAAAAAACTGCTCAATTGTTTTATTTTTTTGTCAAAGAAAAATGTAAAAGGTTTGTGCACCGCCAACCACATCCGTCACTTACGGAGTCTCTTTTTGTAATGATGTATCTAACACCACACGTAATGCAGTTATTTCGGGATCTGGTTAATTTCTTATTTGGACACAAAAACTTCTTTAGGCGTCTAGAGTTTTTTTGTCCAACATGAATACATTTATAATGCTGTTAGTCCCTATGTGTTCCATGTGTTTCTTTGGTACTTATGCTTAATTTGAACCGGGCTAATTCAGCGTTCGATCGACTTTGTTCGGAGCATGAGGTCGTGCGCCCGGGTTTGATTGTGATCTGACTTAAGACGTTGATCAGCCAATCAATGCGCTGCAACGTAGCAGACGGGTTTTTCGAAGCAAAAATTTAAAAGATATTAAATTTGCTGAGCAGCACAACATCATTAAGCAGCACACACTTGTAGCAGCATTTTTCTAAAACTTATACAAAGTTTACATACACAAAAAAATGAATATCTGCAATTAAGAAAAAAATATTTGATGATGCCGAAAGAAGTGGCCTCATATTGTCAAGTAAAAAAAAGTAATTACTACCCCCCCCCCCAAAAAAAAAACTGCGTTTCCTGTGGTGACAAGTACATAACCGGAAAAAGAAGATCTGTGAACGATGGGCATGGGTGAAGGTGCACATGCATGCAATTTCGGCAGTAGACCTCCCTAAGGAGTAGATTAAATGTCATGCATACAGACATGTTGCTGCTCAACTTCCTACTTAGAGTGCTCCTTTAAACATAGCCCCTAACTCACATTATCCTTTCACATCACAGTGGCAATGTCCATTGTTCGAGATGAGTATGAGTTTTAAAAAAGTGGTCACCATTTTCCTAGGCCTAAAGGAAACTTGAGGATAAGGATTTAATGATAAGGGCGTTAGTCTGTCATGCTGTAGTTTTAAATAGAATTTTCTATTAGTCTGTCATGCTGTAGTTTAATAGCATTTTCGTTGGTCTGTCATGCGTAAGTTAGAAAAAGATTTTTCGTTCGCCTGTCTTGCTTAAGTTTGGAATAGCATTTCCGTTGGTGTGCAAGGCTTAAATTTGAAGCTGGTATGTAACGTTAAAGTTTAACATGTAATTGTTGTTTGTCTCTCGCGATTAAGTTTCACACACATTCCTTTTTGCTTTTGATTTATCTCGTCTAATATTTATCCGAAAGTCATCTGCTCATTTCTCGGCGTCAGATAGCAAGTAAACCCGAGCGGATGTTTTGATACGTCCGGTTCCTAATCAGGACTAGTACCTCAATTTTAATAGTTTATAGATTTTATTTATTATTTTAGTCTTTTTCTTTTGCATTATAAACTTTAACAAATAAACTTCACGTTCGATAAGAGATCATTAGAGCATTATTTTGAAATAAAATGAACGGGGTCGCGTTTGGAGGCTATAACAATGAAGTTTGTAGGGGAATACTACATAAAGGAATGCTGACAATATTAAAAGAATCTTAATAATTTTCAATTATGCATTTATTTACCAATATAATGTGTTGCACGTGTTGCAAAATTTTCGAGAATAATCTCTTCATCAGAGGAAAAATACAAGGATGTACAGCTACCCAGACGCGACTTTCATTTTCTTTATGTCGGTTGCTGAAAGTCGGACCGAGGCGTCAGTCACGCAGTCGAGCCCTCTTGCATAATTCTTTAATCAATTTCCGAAATATGGTTTATGATAAGTTTTAGGTATTGTTGTAAATTATTATATATATTTACCTTTGTTTATTAATTAGTTTTGCTGCGAGTTTCGCTTACCCTTGTTCATTTTAAACCTGCTGTACGCACGCAGGTTTGTTAAATAACATTATTTTGTTAGAGGAAGGTAAGGATTGGACACAGAGCAAACAGAACAGATACTTCACTAATATTTTTCTATTGACAAGCCTTCATACGAAGGTTATTTGTTGAACAAAATAGATATATACCTGCGTGTATTCACTATTAAAGTTACACGATGGTTAGATATTGATCATTGATCGAGTCAATGCGGAATCATTATTCTAATTGAAAGACTATTACATTATCTCATTTTATAAGCCGGGTGTCTTCTCTATTAATTAAAAACAAATAACTCCATTGTTTACTTGCATCCAACAATGTGTGTTTTTCGGCACAAACTTATTTTAATATAAAAAAAATTATATAGTCTAAAAAACGAGGTAACTCTTCGATTATTAAAGCAGGCACGTTAAACTGTATATCATCGAAAGAAAGGTGCAAAGCTTTGAAATTGCCTCCAAAATAATAAGTGAACAATTTTATTATTTAAACTAGACTAGATCTATCTTTTTAGTTTATAGGAATGGTATTAGATTACATAACGTCACAAATATAGTGAAATAATGAAGTCATTAACATTTTTTATTATTACGTCATAAAAACATTGTGTAAATTGTTTTCGTTGGGAATTTCTTTCCGATATTCTGGTTCCTGTTTTCTTTTATGGTGATCGCTCTAGACTACGCATTAAGGCACTTAATTTATGAAGATAAAACACAGTAATTCGAAAAACAGAAAGTAATTAATGATGAGTTTTGGATAGATAGATAGATAGATAGATAGATAGATAGATAGATACCAAATCAGAAAATATTATAAATGGAATGGAAAGTTGTGTTAAAAAAAACGAAAAACAAAAAAGAAGAGTCAGGTCAAATTTGCATGACAGTCTCTCCGAAAGAATACTCACCTGAGAATAGATAAGAAAGTATATTGTCCGGAAAATAAATCTAGCAATAAAAATAAGTCCTGTAATTCGAAATTATAGATTCTCATTTTCTGACAATATCGAAACAATTTAACGAACTATAATGCGGAATCAATTCATTAGTTGAAATATTTAAGGCTTCAAGTTATATTTCTCCCAAAGAGTATATATATATATATATATATATATATATATATATATATATATATATATATATATATATATATATATATATATATATTCGACGGTAATTCTTGGCCTGAAGACGTAGTCCCCCAACGCGGGTGATTACAGAAAAATGTATGTACATATGTAGCCATTACTGTTTGTATGAATAAATTTAATATTCCTGCTCTGTTCACTCATTGAGCACTCTTTCGTAGACACATGTTGTTTCATTGGATGTACTTCTATGAAAATAAAACTCTACTGGCTATATATATATACATATATACATATATATATACATATATATACATATATATATACATATATATATAGCGTGTCCAGGGGTGATGAAAAAAATCCAGTAAAGTGCTCGATCGTAGATGTGAGAGCTGAAGATACAATATTTATTATTACACTATATATACATATTTCAAGGTCGTACCATTGGTTTCGATACACCGAAAACAGTAATAATATACTGTGGAAAATCGGTATAATCTCTTCGGCGACAAAGAAAAATCTGAAACTAATGCAAAATGAACGAACATAGAAGAAACGCTAGACGGGCGTTTAAGACTCAGAATTTCATATTTAAAAAAATATCGTTTTAAAACTGACGTTAATAGATTATTATAGAAGAAAGAAAGGAAGAATGTGTGTGTGTGTGTGTGTGCGTGCGTGCGTGCGTGCATACATATATATACATATACTTATATATATATATATATATATATATATAAATCTGAATGTCTGTGTGTGTATGTGTGTGTGTCTGGTCTCGAATAGGCTCCTATGTGGTTGACTATTTTTAAAAACTGATTACATATAAAGATAGAAGATGTATCGAGACACAGGAATGGGTATGTTTGATTTGGCAGAACGGTGGTTCATTAAAATTGTGGGGTCTGCGTTCGCGCCTGGTCCACAAATTATGGAAACAAAAAATAAAAAAAAATTTTTTTGAAAGTTTACAAGTGTTTTGATATAGACGTACATAGGAATACTTTGATAATAATGTTTTAACTTAAATAGGGATGATATAATAACATTTTGGGGTCTGTGTTCGTGCCTGGCCTCCATAGGATAAAAATAAGCACAAACTTATAAATAAAGACTTTTCATATCTATTTGTATAAGTATACTTACATAAATATGTTTCAGTTTGAAGAAATATGGTATAATAAAATTATGTGGTGTTCGTTCGCGCCTGACCTCCATAGAATGGAAATATGCCACAAAGTTTAACAAGGTATTTTAATATAGATCTACAGAATATTGTGATAAGTGTTTCAGTGTGAACAGGTATGGTATAATAAATTATGGGGTTTATCTATTTTATTTTTACTTTCATCATATTTTGCTTTGGTTTTGATACCCCCAAATTCGAAGCTATCTTTTTACAACCTTTCCTTTTCATAACCTATCATACTTTAATCAATCAGAGTCCATTTTCTGTAGGCTGTTTTTGAACCCAGTCAACGACGGCTATTTTGCTAGTATGTGTGTGTGCGGGGGGTATATATATGTATATAGTATATATGTAGAATATATAAATGTGTTTAATATATATACATAAAACATAATATATGTAATATATACAATATAGAAAAAATATATATGTGCATAAAATAATAAAATTTCAATATATTTCATACTTCAAGTTCTATTTCTAACACAGCATCCACGTGTGAGTGAATATATATATATATATATATATATATGTATATATATATATATATACATATACCTACGTATATAGACATATATATATATATATATATATATATATATATATATATATATATGCAAAATATGAATGTCTATAAATATATAACATATTAATATATATGTATACACAGACACATATACATATACATGTGTGTGGGTGTGTGTGTGTGTGTGTTGGATTTCATTCATATACAGCATAACTTTTGTATATTTTATGTTTGTTGAAATGACATTTTAGCACAAAATTTTGACACTTTTCCCATCTGAATCTTCAATAAAAATCAGAAAAAAAATGTGAAATCATTTCATTCGAAATATGTCATTCAAGCTCTACTTGCCCGCGATTTTTCATGTATATTTATTAGGAATATCGCCTTTTAACATGAAACCATTCTTTATACTCTTCTGATAGAATCTGTTTTTTCACATTTAAAGGAATGTGCTGAGATGACTCTGTCGGTCTATCCGTAACGTTTGTGGTTAAATGTTAGTTTGTTTGTTTTTTTTTGTTTGTTTGTTTTTGGTAAAACTTGCGGAGAATGCTGTTTTACGGTTGTTTTAAAAATCGAACGAAAATTTAAAATTTGTTTTTTAAAATGTGCATGCGCTAAAAAACACAAAAGTAATTGATAAAATAATAAAATTTAAATTTAAAAAAGAGTAGCACGGCCATCTATATGTGCGCAATTTGCAAATATAAGAATTTTTATGCAATAGTAAAATTTTGGGAACAAGTATTAGTAGGAGGTTCCTCATTGAACATGAAGTATTGCCCTAAATGGTCATATGGTCAAGTGCCAAATTTTGATAGCCGTTCTTAACATGGGGAGGTTGCTGGTGTCTATTCCGAAACTCGTTCTTAACATGGAGAAGTTTGGGGTGTTTATGCGGTGTTAGCATACCTGAAAAACTATAAAACTCGACATTTACAATGTGAACAGTGAGTCGGACTTATATTAAAAAAATACCGAAAAGATATACCAAATTGATATTTTTTTTAGATTAAATCATTCTGTCTTTGTTAAAATTTTATTTATTTATTTATTTATTTATTTTTACAAAGTCTTCTTTTTTTCATATAAAATGTACGATTGTTGAATGTTATTCTTTCGATTACTTTCATTGGGGGGGGGGGGCGCATGCGCAATTAAAATTAAATAAAAGGGAACGAAATTTTTAATTTCCGCTCCATTAAAAAAAAACAACGGTAAAAAAGAGAATTCACCGCAAGTTTTACGTTTTGGGTTTTTTTCCTTTCTTTCTTTTTTTTTTTTTTTTTTTTTTTGTAAATCTACGAAATTAATAAATTCTACGTATTTAGATGTGTCCGGTGTTCTAGCAAACAAAACTCTCTATCGACCGGTTTGTCACGCTAAAACTTATATTAGCAGTTTCGACAGTCAGCCATGAGTGATTACGAAATAAAATTTTCGTTTGACCTATGATAAAGCTGTCTTTTCTGTTTTTCTAATATGTGTCACAAAATCTTTTATAATCTATATAATTATAAAACTCAAACGATCTTGTAACAGGTGTTGTAACCCAACATCCGGTTTACGATTTTCGGTTGCGCATGCGTACATAAACATAAACCCATAACAGCGAAAACAAATAAACATAAATCTCTGGACCGGTTTCAGTCGAACAAATGGTCGTGCTTAGAAAAGCGAACATCTTAAATTTATTGAATAAAAAACTTCAAGATATGGGAAGCAAATGCAAAACGTGATTACAAATAATACGTATAATCATCGACCTGTTTTATAAATACGATATATATCATACTAAATAGTCAACGTAACAATAAAACGTATTGTTTTACTGTGTACGTTTTCAGCGTCCGAATTTTCTTTCGCATAAAAATTACTCAAATAAGCAATTGTTTATACGTTCTGCTTTTTTTTACATCGTTCATTTCCGTATTACGTTTAAGTTATTTTAACGCAAGCTTCATACAAATAAATCTACATTAATCCGTTGACAACCATAAACTCATTTTACAACGGCGATTTTTCCACCGCCTTCCTCATTTTTTAATTTATTTTCGATTTTTTATACACCTTTCTTGAAAAAATGCATACATTTTCTTCTACACTACCAACATAAATAAATAACCTCGAAATGTGTTTTTTATTGCGTTATATATAAATAATCAACGCGACAATAAAACGCATTGTTTACTGTGTACGTTTTTAGCGTCCTAATTGTTTTTTTTTTCAGGTTTAAATTAAAAGATATATCACAATTGGAATTTTACTTTAAGTATTATGGTATCTGTTCAGTGCACATTTACCTATAAGTATGGCAAACTACTTATAATTCAATGCTTGTAAGTTTTTTTTCAAAAATAAACTATTATAAACAGAACGACTTATAGAAATCTACCCATATTCTTGTTTGATTTTAATATAAATTCATAGAAATGTTTTCGTTATGTCAAAAAAAAACTATTTTCTTTACGTCACAAGTGTCACGCTCATGCATTAATTCCATAACTATTATAACATACTGGCCCAACGGGTCACGGGTAGTCTAGTAAGAATGAAACCTGCTGGAAACAATCTTTAAAAAGCGTTTTCAAACTTAATTATTCTTAACATAAGGAATTTGGCATATGAAAGATTTATACATGCACATTCGTGAAAAAGTTGATTAATAGATAAACATCTGATGATCCCCACGTACGATATTTTCAAATGTGTAGCCCTTTTTATGGATGATCACCGATTAACAAGTTTCTATCTTTATTCTATTTTTTTTTATTTTCATATACTTTAATAGAAATGTTTCTGCTATGTCATAAAAACCTATTTTCTTAACGCCGCAAGTGTTACTTTCATACATTAATTCCATAGCTAATATAACATACTGACCCAACAGGTCACTGGTAGTCTAGTATTAAATAAAGCACTAATTTAGAAATATATCAGCTCTCTAATCGGAACAGAAATACCCAAGGCGATTGAAACGTTATTTCAAACCACAAACTACAGCAATCTCTGAGTAGCAATGGTATTCGTATAATAGCGTGTAACTAATTCCTTTGTATAGAGCCATTTATGATGTCACAAGTTTTAGAGCTTTTTTAAGGCTTCTAATTTGGGCAGAGTAAGTTTGGGATTGTTCAGTGTTAGAGTCATCTTAAGTGAAAAGGTACTAATTAAATGTCACAAAGCGAGAGACCTAAGCAACGTAATAAGTTCAAAGACATGCATTCGTATAAAAATTAATTTGACAGGTTACAAAATTTTCATACTGCCATTATTAACGGTATACTTGCTTTATTTATATTTATGTTAAAAGCAAGGGGGAAGGGGCAGCTGGCTGGTTTCGTCCCCACTCTTCTAGAGTTGAATGAGGAGTTTATTTATGCATAACAAAAGGGAGAGGAACTCAAGAGGAAAAATACAAATTTAAAATAAAGTAACATTATAATGTATTAATGAGGAAAAAAGAGAGATATTATATATCAAAATAAAGTTACATGTGATCTATGCACAATAAGAGAATCCACTATTCAAACCTCATAAGTGCCTTAAATAAGTTTCCAGACTATTATACAGGTTATGGTTAGGGTTAGGGTTAGACTATTGTACAGGTATTTAAAATTGTCATAGGCTAATGAAAATTAAGTTTGTGCTGTTATACACATTATGAGATGCCCGACCAATTTTTATGATTTCAGATTCAAATGAACAGCTAAGACAGAGATTGGCATGCACCCTACCTGATGTTCACAGCTGGTGAATTTCAAAAATACAATATGAACGTGAGGACATTTTAGAAGAATAATATGCAATAAAATTCTGTTTTAAACATGAAAAAAAGGTTACAGTAACGCATGAATCGCTTCAGACTGCGTTTGGATCATTTTGTATTAATCGAGCATCAGTTTTGGAGTGGCATAAGAGATTCAAGGAAGACGAGAATCTTTGAGGGACGATGTGGTGTGTGAGGAGTAAGGAAGTCAGAATACCAGAGTTGATAAGCCAAATAAAGACTTTCATTGGCCATCATGTGTCTTTATAGACAAGAAGTGCACAGTTTGATGTCAGTGTTGGGATTCGCGAGAAACTGAAGATGCGGAAGATTTGCGCGAAGTTTGTCTCAAGGGTATTCCATCCTTGTCACAGACTATTTCACAAAGATAAGTATCAAGACAGTTACTCACCCTCCCTATTGTCCAGATCTTGCCCGCTGTTACTTTTGCTTATTCCCTAAGCTCAAGGGAAACCATAGAGGTTGCCGTTACGAGACAATTGATATGAAAGGCGGTGACGAGGGTCATTGACACGCTCACGCAAGACGACTTCGATGAGAATAACAACGAAACATGTGAAAAACAGAGAAATCAAATTACAAATTATCGATTCTCATATGAAAAATTCCTGATCTATCGTTATTGTCATGGCAAGTGCTCGGCTAAGCTGCAATGCCCCCCCTTGCACAACTTTCATAAAAACACTCGTTTAGCTAAAACCGCTATCAATAATTTTTGTCCAATATCGGTTGCTAAATCTAAACGCGGATTCCATGAACAGAGCTCATTTCCTAAAACTGCCCGTATATAGAACACTTCCGCTGGCCTACTTTCTTGCTAACTACAATATGGTTCTCTTCACGTCCAATTTAAACAATTTCATGTTTAGCCGCCCCCCTTAGATAATCAAAGTATACTAAATTTTCACTGCTAACGATTACTAGGCTATTGACCCAATGACTACCGTACACTGAGTAACCTTTATACTCTAGTGAATTTGGGGCCTTGATAAGTAGTTACCCCTTTTTAAAAAATGAGTAAACAAGATACGTATTACAAACGCTATCATACATAATAAAATTGTAGATGTTTTAGGCATGTTACGTATACATTATAAAATTCGTAATTGTGTGAAACTGAAATGCAGCGTTGAACCATGTGGAACATTGTGGTTGGTATAATAAATACGTTAGCATTTTGTACGTAGCGTACGTTTAGTTTCACTCATTGTCATCCGGCTGCACGTGATTTTTACTTTGACGTCATTTGACTTGGCTGAAAGCAACATAATATAGGAGATAAGACAAAGCATTGCAGATTCATTCAAAAAGATATTCAACCAAACTAATCTGATTATGCCGTTGCTTTTGCCACAAAAGCGACACAAGACATTTTCAAAACATTTTATTAGAGTTCCGCTTATCTCTCTATACATACATACATACATACATACATACATACGTACGAGTTACATATATCATATATATATATATATATATATGTGTGTGTGTGTGTTTGTGGAATATCCATAAACATTACATATACAAAGGCATACATACACACATGCACATATATATATATATATATACACGCACACATGCATATGTACACACATGGGCATATATATGCACACATATATGCACACACATACATGCACACATAAACTCATGCACACATATACACACATGGATGCATATATACACATGCACACATATATACATGCACATATATATACACGCATACACACATATATACACACATGCATACATATACACATGCATGCATACATATACACACATGTACACATATATACACACAATCACCCATATATGCACACTTGCATATATATATACACATTTACATAGATATATATATACACACACATGTGCACACACACATATACATACACACATGTGCACATATATATACACATATATATGTACATATATATACACACATATATGCACACACATTCACACATATACACATGCACACATATACACAAATATATACATAAATACATATATATAAATACACATGCAGACATATATACACACATTAACACTTATATACACACATGCATACATATGCGCATACATGCATACATATACACACATATGCTCACATATATACACATATGACCACATATATACACACATTCACATATATATATACACACAAATGCACATAGATATATATACACACATGCATATATATATATATATATGTCTGTGTGTGTATACACACATTATATGATGTTGTATTGTAGGTGTGTACATATCGTGGAACTTATAATAGATGATAAGACATTTGTATAACTGTACACGACGACGACTGATGACAGATCTTGGGGGCCTTCATCTTATTAATAGCAGAATATAGATATATATATATATATGAGAGAGAGGTGTGAAATGGACAGTACTTTTTAACACGGAGAAGGGAATTCATTATTGATGAGGGAGGATCATACTAATTCATTTACAAAGACGAGTCACAAAACACATTTAGCTTTTCGGTTGAAATGATGACGAACGAAGACTTACAAATAACATGATAACAGCTGGATGAGATTATGATCACGAATTCGATTAGTTTCCAGAATTACATCGTCTTGATTCCCTTTGTTTCGTTTCCGAATAGGGGCTTAGCTAACTCTCCTCCTCTGATTGTTCCGAACTCAGCTACCGAGCTCGACTTGGACTAGACTGACTCATTTCGCACCCGCTTAACTAAATATTTGAAACCGTCTTTATTTGTTACGTCAGAAACGTGCTCAACCATTTGAGGGTCTCTCACGTGGATTCTACGTATTACACATGTCTTCTCACGCCTTTGCAACACACAAAACACTTCTCAATCCATTGTCTATTATTTCTAATTGACCTATCTTTGTTTTAAAATTATTTCTACTATAATGGTCATTCACTAAATTCCTGGGATCGCATCTAAATGGCAATATGTATTCACTTTGAAATTTTTAATTCTGTGTTAAATTCTAGCCTTTTCTTGCAATAAATATTATTTTCCAAATTTATTTTTATAAAGTAAGCGAGTGTTTATTTTTAAAGAAATATATTTCGAAGTAAACTCCTTTATCAATCTTTTTTCTCTCTCTCTTTTTCTTCGACCTGCTGTAGAGTGGAAGATAGTTCGATGAAGAGTCCAGGTGATGTTGTTAACTGCGACTTTTTATGAAGCCACATAGGTGACGTATGGTCGGCATTTTAAAAATCTGGGTAGTTTTTTTTTGTTTGTGTATATCCGTTAGAAGCGCTGAATGAAATTTGAAGAATAAAATACGTATAAATACGTTTGGAGCCAAAAACTGCAACGCGGATTTTTTCTTTTATAAAGTAAACGAGTGTTTATTTTTTTTAAGAAATATATTTCGGAGTAAACTCCTTTGTCAATCTTTTTTCGACATGATGTAGAGTGGAAGATAGTTCGGTGAAGACTCTACGTGATGTTGTTAACTGCTGGTTTTTTTATGAAGCCGGATGCGTGACGCGTGGTCGCGCATTTTGAAAATCTGGGTAGTATTTTTTGTTTGTATAAATACGTTTGAAGCCTAAAACTGTAACGCGAAATTCCATTCTACATCATGTCGAAGAAAAGGAGAAAAAAAAGATTAACAAAGGAGTTTACTCCGAAATATATTTCTTAAAATATAAACACTCGTTTATTTTATAAAAAATTTCGCGTTGCAGTTTTTGGCTTCAGCCGTATTTATACGTATTTTATTCTTCAAATTTCAATCAACGCTTAAGGCGTATATAAACAAACAATAAAATACTTCCCTATATATATATATATATATATATATATATATATATATATGCACATACATTAGATATAAACATATATCTATACACACGCATATACATTATATATCAACGTATATATATAAACATATATACACACATATATTGTATATAAACATATATACACACATAAATTGTGTATAAACATATATACACCCATACATTGTATATAAACATATGCTCACACATACATTATATATAAACATATATACACACACACATACATTGTATATAAACATATATACAAACATACATTGTATATAAACATATATGTATACACATACATTGTATATAAATATATATACGCATATAGATTATATATAAACATATATACACATATACATTGTATATAAACATATACACACTCATACATTATATATAAACATATATACACACATACATTATTTATAAACATAGGTATACACACTCGCGTCAATAGACACCTCTTAGCTTTGATTTATAAACTTCTTGTTTTAGCTTTTTAATCCGGTGGGACCGTGTCTTGTCTGTCGTCAAAACGCGTCCTTCAATTATTCATTAGTTCCTGTTAGGTTAAATATAGTTCCGGAACGTATTGTTTTTAATAATATCGTTTTTAAATATTTTTATACTTTTGTTCTAACTGGGGATGAGAAATTTTACCGGATGCTAGAAATTATCTCATTGTCACTAACATTCTAACCATTCATCTTAAAAATATGAATAACTAAACCTTGACCTTGTATAGCCATGATAATTTTCTCCAAATCATAATGGAACGTGGTCCTGGATATGACATTAAACTATATCCGATGGTGAGGCCCCAGCTTGCGGGCTCTGGGGAGTGTGGAGCCACCCTTTAATTACCATTGTTCCCAGGTCCACTCTGACCCGGATTGGTAGTACCTGTTAGGGTCCCAACTATGGGTTAAATAGAAACCGACTTGCAAAAAACAAATATATTCTATTAAAAAAATGTTCTTCAAAATCACCGGATTCGGCATTAAATAACCTGAAAAGGGTTGATATGCCGTAAAAAAACCAACCAACCAACCAACATAATGAAACGATCCTTGTTTAGATAGTCTATAGAACCTTTCCCATCTCTTCGTTATTATATTTATTTTTGTTTTGACGAAATACAGCGTTTGTTCCATTCCTATTTTAAAACGCTTAATGGATTATTCGTTTGGTAAGTAAAAGTTACTTGATAATACATTCCAAAAATACATCCATATAAAATTCAGTTTGGTCTACCTCAGTCCGTACGTTAAGTTTAAAAAAAAAACAAAAAAAAAACAAAGGTGAAATATAGCTTTTAAAGCCCGAATATATTTTTAAAAGAAAATTTCGCGAAGTGTGGCTTTAAACATTGCCAATTGACACAGGGTTCTTTTTCAGCGAAGAAAGGATTTTTGCGAAACATTACAATGAACGAAACATTCTGTAAAAAATAAAAGTGTAAAAGAAATATATTGTCTCTCAAAATGTGCTTGACTGAAGTAGTAAACAAAATATTGTCACCTTACAATGTGATTTTATTAGTTGTACTGAACTATGTAGCAAAATATTATTTTCTGAGTAGTTCTACTTAGTAATTCATCTCAGTTCTATATTTTTAAATACAATGGACTATTCGCACACGAATGTTAATCATATTTGCTGCGTGTTATTGTTTTTTTTTCTGTCCAAAAAACTATATTTTACGCTACCCAGTAAAAATAAAAGAATTTGCTGTTTTAATATATTTTTAATTACATGGGATTTCCATGGTCCTGCTAGACTCAGTTATTGTTTGATAATTCTTGATAATATAGTAAATATACATTTTCAATATATTTCAATTATCGCAAATGTTGCTGACGTTTGATTCTGCGTAATTTGTTTTACTCCACGTTTATCTTTGCGAAGATTAATGAATTATCAATAAAATCAACTTCTGTCTGGTTCAATGATGCCAAGTAATGAATGCATTTTAAGACGCTTGTTTCATTTGCTAAACCACCATAACATATTCCAATGAAATTACGCTTTTAAACATTTCGATGTTCTGCTATACGTAGAGAAAACGTTTTCCTTCTTAAGACTATTAATTTAATAAGCTTATCTGCCGTCCACCCAAAATAAGAGACGCCCACATAGAAACCCTGGATATGCTAGTGTAGCGATATCGACGTGTTTTTATTTTATTTTATTTTATTTATTTATTTATTTCATATTTTTATTTTCAATTCCAAAACTATGGAAGCGCATAATCTACTTAATGAAATATTTGAAAGTAAGAAACCCACGAAAGAAATCTAACAGCCTTCATTTCTACAGATTTCAGAATTTCAGATTTCGCAGATAAAGCAGACAATAACAGGTTAAAAGGTTTTTTTTCTCATATAGATTCGCTGCAGTTGTGTGAGAAGACTTCGCAAAAATATTAAGCCAGTAAATTCGTGACCCTCCCCCCCCCCCGAAACAAATAAAATAATATTACTGTCTTTGCGCCAAATATCAGTTTATTTGTATAAAATAATATATAACTACTAGCGGGTCTGTGGAAATTCCACAGGGGACTCATTCCTATGTAATATATTCATGGTGGTATTCTGTAGATGTTAAGTGTAAACTTAGATACTCTGATATTATTGTAGCGTTTTTGTTAAAACTGCACAAGTATTTATCCAAGCTATCACGAACGCCCGGCAGAGCCCGGTCGTAAAGTACGCTTAAATATGATATTTTAATTCTTGCAGATTTCGAATATATTATTATAAAGTTAATGTTCTATCGATTTATATATATATATATATATATATATATATATATATATATATATATATATATATATATATTATACAGTTGCAATTTCAAAAATAAAAAATATATATATCCATATCACTAGGGTGCATTAGCTTGCATCGAAACAGAAATAAAAACTTCTGAAATTATATATATATATATATATATATATATATATATATATATATATATATATATATATATATATATAGTTCCTTCAGCCGTAATCGAAATCGAAACCAAAACTTCGGAAGAATTCTTGATAAAATTGTTTATAAAAAAATAGATTACTAGAGTGACATCAGCTCTAATCGAAATCAAAATCAAAACTCATAAAGAATTCTTGATAAAATTATTCATGACAAGAAATGGAAGTACATAACAATTTAACGACCCGGATGTAAGCGTGACACAGAAAATAACACACACGCTATTGTATTAACATATGAATTACTACTACAATTACTACTATTGATACTAATACTAATGGTAAACGAATGTGGCGATGAGGCAAATTCATTCGAAAAAGTTATCCGAAATAGTGGAGATTACTAGAAATGTGCGGAGAGTTGTCACTCGGACTCCAGGGAACACCACACGTTGTTTTTTACAGGGAATCTTTGATTCTGAGAAAACCTCTAGTGATTATATATCAATAATACACATAACACGACATAAACTAAAAACATCATTGTGGTAGCTCAAAACACTTATAAGCCTACCAAAATTCCGCCATTACTGCTTATCGTTAAGTTGTCTCAACACACATCTAACACTTACTAACGATAATCCTCGAATGGATTCCTGTCCTTGATAAGTGATTTAAAAATTAAAAAGTTCCGAATTGAAATTAAGGTTGATATTTTTTTTTTTTAGATTTGCATTTAACCTTGTTATTCATAAATGACCTCCCTGATAAAATTGTCTCTGAGATGGGCTTATTTGCTGACAACACAACGCTTTATAACAGCAACAAAAGGAAAGCGAATGAACACATATCCAAGCCAATAGCAGGAATCCTAGAGGAAGAGCTTCAATCTGTAGTGTAATGGGGACAAAAATGGATGGTAACGACTAAGCTTCCTTCCTTTATTAATTAAAAGAAACCTTCTCAACCACTAATAGCTGTGGCTAATGATACATTACTTGAAAGTACTCCGTTCAAAACTCGTCGGCTTACCGTTCACTTGGAACAGGAATTCGAACAGATACTATGAGTGAATTGCCGTGGCTGATGTTTACAACGTGGACTCTCTCTACCGTGTTAAAATTTACTTACGCTTCAAAGTACCCTGCACTCCTACAAGGCTACCATTCTCTCAAATATTGAGTATTGTTGTCACATTTGGGCTGGTTCATCTCCTACTAGTCTGTCACTACTGAACAGGGTTAAAAAGACTTGCTGGCCTAATAGGTCCCGCACTGTCAGCTAGGCGTCCGCTACTGTCCCATCCACGAGATGCTGCACCACTTTACCTGTTTTACAAGTATTTTAATGGTAGTTGCTCCGATTAACTACACACCCTTGTGCTCCCCTCGACGTAAATATCCTCGACAAACAGCAAAATCCCACCCTTACATAGTAGATCTCCAGATACCAGAAAGACTTCTACTCTAATAGTTTATTTCCCAGAACTGATAAACTTTGGAATTTCCTTTCTGGGTTCCTGCTTCCTTAACTGTATTAACATGCAACATTTCAAGTGTAATGTAAACAGACATCTTCGTACTCAACTCCCCGCATAGGATCTCTGAAATGTATGTCCCAGATAGTAGTTCTCTACATCAAAGGGTCACTGGGCCTTGTTTGGGGTAAAAATGCAATAAGAAATTGTTTAATACCTTCAGACACTAGTGTTTCATCCGTTCAGGAACCTGTAATATATATATATATATATATATATATATATATATATATATATATATATATATATATATATAATAATTTATAAAATATATATGGCAATTAAGCTACACTGAATATTCTCCGTTTCATTCACTAGTGTTTCATCCGTTTATATATATATATATATATATATATATATATATATACATATATATATATATACATATATATATACATATATATATACATATATATATATACATATATGTATATATACATATATATATATATATATATATATAAGAAAGGAAGGAAAACGTCTACCTTAAACCACTAAACTAGTTATAAAACAGATCCTTTGTTCGATAAAATGCATGCCCATTGGCTGATAGGAAGGGGCGCGGTGGATACTAGAAAGCTGATTGGCTAACAAGAAATCCTCAACATATATAAAAACAAGAAGCAACCACAGAATTCGCGCATAAGCCTGACGAATCCTAAAGTGGATGAAACGCCGAATATTCAGTGTAGCTTAATCGCCATATATATTTTATAAATTACTAACTAGCTCTACCTTCGTATTGAGCACTTTTGAAGTAAATACTTAAAGTTTACGCATAAATCTACACCTTCGTATATTAAATTTATGTGAGTAAATGAAGTAGTTATATATATATATATATATATATATATATATATTACTGTGTGCGTTTGTCAATGTTTAACACGCTATATATGAATATATTCTCTCGACTATGTCAGAAACTTGATAGACATTGCCTAGAGATAATAAATTGGGTACGTTCTTTAAAAGAAATACTATTAAACTACCTTCCTTCGCCAATAATCCCATTTTAGTTAGAATATATCATAAGAATAAAATACAAAGTGTCCGTAAAGCACATGGTAAAATAGACCTATTAATACCAATAAATGTAACTAAAAATAACAGAAACAGTAAGATGAAAATAGTTGCCCATTAGGCGACCATTTTTAACTACAAATATGTTATACAAATGTAGCTTCATTTCATCAAATAATACTAAAACATATGTTTGATGTACCTGTACTACGTTATAGGGGGAGATATATACACAGTTTGTGCCGTTAAATATTTAACCAAATGCTGAATTAGAAAAAAATTCCTACTTCTTTAGCAAAATATGGCAGGTAAATAAATAATTAAAATAGTTAATATTAGCTAATCACTATATGACTAACAAGATAAAATGTACTTTTTTGCATTTGGGATCTTTTCATATAGTAACAGTTAATGAAGATTTTCTTTATAAAAAGTGAGAAATCATACGGAATTGTCTTCATAAAATGAGGTAAAAGCTTGTTTATTTTCTGTCATATGAATAATAGGATGACAGTTTAAACTACACTTCTTATATGCGTTATACGCTGTCGAATCGGAAATTAAACGGTAAATAGGGTTACTAACAAAGCTGGGGATACTATCTTATTTTCTTGAGTTTGTGGATGTGTTTGATCTTATCGACAAATTCCGAAATAAAAAGCTTTGTGACTTAGTGTGGGTTTGGACAGGTATGCGCGGCTCCGGTGCGGTACAACTTTCAACTTATATAAACCAGTTCTTAGGCGAGTCAAGCTAACGGGAATTAAATTATCCAAGTGAGGGTAGAAGTAAATGTGAATATATTTGATATATGATCTTTCATAGTCGGGTCCGTACCGATTGGTATATATATATATATATATTATTCCTTAATCGGAATTCATTTTTTTTTTAGCTGAGCATTATATATATTAATTTTATTTTTATTTCGGACTATTATTATCATCTTTATTAGTTGTTGTTTTTCATCTTTTATTGGTTTTGTTTATTCACAACGTTTCGGCCAACTATTCCTCTGGCCTTCGTCAGGTGGTAACCGCGACGGATAGGAACTTCGAATCTCCTAACTGCATTCTCAGCAATCACTGCCATCCGTAGTTGTTGTTATCTCACCACATTTTAATAAATAAACGTGGATTTATAAGATCAAAGAATCCAACCTTGATCGCCCTTCGGGGCCCGTGGCGCAGTTGATAGAGACGTTGAATCTCTACAGTTCCAGATGAACATTATCTGTAGATAGCGGTTTTAATCCCACCCAAAGCGTGCCAGAGGTTTAATTGGCCAAAATGTGGTGAGACGACAACAACTACGGATGGCAGTGATGGCTGAGGATGCAGTTAGGAGATTTGAAGTTCCTATCCGTCGCGGTTACCACCTGACAAAGGCCAGAGGAATAGTTGGCCGAAACGTTGTGAATAAACAAAACCAATAAAAGATGAAAAACAACAACTAATAAAGATGAGAATAATAGTCCGAAATAAAAATAAAATTAATAAGGAAACATTAGTTTAGAATTTGTATTTAATATTTGTATTATATTTTTGGGCGGTTTTATAAGTTTTATTAAATTTAGAATTTAAAGTTTTTATGGTTGAGAATGGTTTAAGGTTCTTTAGGATGATTTGATTATTTGTTTTCAGATTTGAAATTGAAAGAAAGAATTATAAATACAGATCATAAACTATAATACATAAAAATTAAATAGAAATAAATGCATTGATTAAAAGATAGATGCATTAAATATATTATCGAAAAACATGAATAAATTAAAAATCTAAATAAACTAAAAATATTTACTAATATTCTGAGGGAATAATTATGGTAAACTTGCATAATTTGACCCGAATTCTCGTGAATTCCCGTCAAGCATGGATCGGAAGAGACCGGCAATTATCGGTGCCAGCCGAGCGTCGTAACAGACGCAGCCTAATGAAAAATAATGGTAAAAATACAAATGCAAATAATCAAAAATAACAACAAAAAAAAACTACCTTGAAAAATGAAAATGTTTTATATTTTAGTATTTTTTTTTTCAAAATATTTATAAACAGAAAGTTGATTTGTTTGTTTTTTTAGTTTGAAAGTATATTTGTTTGTCAGCTTTTCTTTTCGTTTTTTGTTGTTGTTGTTGTTGTTGTTGTTGTTCGTTTAGTCGCTTTCTTCCAATTCGATTGTCGTCTGCTTCCATTTAGATAACGCTTTTTCTTTCGCTAATCAAACTCCCAAAAATTCAATTAAAAACCAATAATAAATAAATAATAATCAGAAAATGAAAAGTCACACCCCCCATAATATCACCTTAAAAATTACTAAAAACGTAACAGAAAAAAAATAAATAAATAAAATAAAAAGTCGAGTTCGCGTTTAAACATTTGAACAACGCTCGCGGCTGACACCGATGATTGCCGGTCTCGCCCGATCCATGCTTTACGGGAATTCACGAGAATTCGGGTCAAATTATGCAAGAGTACCATAATTTTAAAATAAAATTTACGTTTTCGCAATAATTATCCTTTACAAGATTATGAATGATTACTTTCCTCTATTGCGCTTGTTATATAATTTAACTTTTAATCGAAATGTATGATTAATAAAAATGTAAACATAATTCACATTTTGAGACCAGTAAGTTTCTATTTCTTATATAACGATTAAGGATTAATGTCAAATATAAGGGCTATAACGTCAGCAAAAAAAATATTTCTCTCACTTGTTTGTTTGTTTTTTTTTTTTTTTCGTTTTGATGAGACAATTAAAATCATCTACTATATTAATATGAATGTCGCTACGGCCATTATCATGGCCTTCCCTTTAAAAGGAAGTGAACTATTTCAAATAGAATAGCGGAATATTCCAAATTATGTCTAATAAAAAAAATATGTTATCGCTTTTAAGGCAAAGCTAATAAAGATGAATTGTTTTTTTACTATCATATTTAATATAACAAAGTTTTAACATCACAGAATTACCCAGGAAAAGTCAATTCTGATTATTTACAAAATGTCCCGGAAATCTTCCTTTTGGTTGTTCGATTGCAAAATGCCCTAGAAAGGTCCATTTGGGTGATTAATTATAAAATACCCTGGAAAGGTCCCTTCTGATTTAATTATAAAATGCCCTGGAATGTCCCTTCTGGTTGATTAATTCTGAAATGCGTTGGAAATCTCGCTTTTGGTTGACTGAGGGTAAAATGCTCTAGAAAGGTCCCTTCTTGTTGTAAAATATCTTGGAAAGGTCCATGTTTATTGATTAATTATAAAATGCCCTGGAAAGGTCCCATCTGATTCAATTATAAAAGGCTCTGGAAATGTCCCTTCTGGTTTATTAATTATAAAATGCCCCGGAAACCTCCGGTCTTATTAAATTATAAAATGCCCTGGAAACTTCCCGTCTGATTTTATTATAAAATTCCCTGGAAATGTCCGTTCTGGTTGATTGATTGTAAAATGCTGTATAAAGTGACCTTCTAGTGAATATTAAATAATTACTGGTTTTATTTAGTGCTCAATAAATTAATAAATATTTGAATAATATAAGAATGTATCGGACAACATAAATTAAATGAAAATTTGATTTATGAATGAATGCTTATATATGTACTGTTCACAGCTGCGAATGATATATTAGAAGGTAACGTCAAGAACTTTTCACGAGGTATAAATCTGGTAAACTTTTATGCGTTCTTAATATTTCGTGGATTGCATTTACTTGAGTTTGAATAGCTCGTTTCTGTTAATTTTGAAACTAAGTACGAAACATTTCGAACCTAAGATCTTATAAATCTAAAACTGCGTTAAAATATATGTTTTCTTTTAAATTCAATTTTGCCTTTATACTTTGCAATGAGTAAGTTTTATTCTTCTGATTTTGCGAACTTAAATTGCATTATCTTTTTTTTTTAATATTTATATTATACAATAAATATATTTTATTTCCAAACGAAAAAAAAAAACACTTTTTACGAAAAAACGCAGCCGTCTCTGATGAGTTGTTTAATGAACGTCCGCTATTCAACAAAACACGTGTAAAGCGTACTACATTGCCACTATGAGTATGAAATAAAGACATGTTCTAGTGTTAGAAATAATAACACACACACACACGCGCGCACAAACACATCTATCTATCTATCTATCTATCTATTTATATATATATATATATATATTTATTTAAATAAGGGAGTAGTCACCAACAATGTGTATTTTTTAACATTATTTTATTATTCCATGTCTTGGGTTTTCATTGAGAGTTATATTTGGATCATTGTAATAATGTTTTTAAGTCAATGAAATCGTTTTTACGCGCGTTTCAGACGTGCTGTGAGTCGTCCTTGTCAGAAATTATTTTCAAATGTGTTGGAGATGTAAAAATGGCGATTTTCATAGTTAATTTGAAGTTTTTCCAAGGGATGGAGGCTTGTAAGTGTTTATTATTCATTGGCATGCTCAATTTTTATTGCTCTTTTATTGGGCTTGTGAGGGAGACCGTTGACCTGGCTGTAGTCGCTATCTCTTTCTCCTAATGTTTTTCTTTTCCTTTAGGGTGGGGTAGGGTGTGTGTGTATATGTGTTTGTGTGCGTGTGTGTGCGTGTATCTGCGTGTGTGTGTTTGCTTTTATTGGTTTGGGAATGTGTATATTGTTTTATAGTATTTAGGTGATTATTTGCTTCCTTAGGAAGGCGGCTGTGATCCGAGGTCGTTACTAATATGTATGTGTGGGGAGGGGGGACTAGCTCTTCTGAAATAAGGGTAGGGGTGCTTTCATTTTATTTTGATATTTATTTTTTGGATTCTTGGATTTTAGTAGGAGGGAGAACCATAGTATAATATCTGTTTTAACACCTCGCTCCCTCCTCAGTAAGTGGAGGAGAACCCCCTCATGACTGAAACAACTATCATCCCTTCTATCATCCCCCTCCCATACCCATACCCCCTCCAATGTCCCCCTCTAGGGAACAAAATATTCCCCACACTAGGAACCGATCCTGGGTCTGGCCATACCCACATGAGGAGACAAATGAATAGAAGCATTAAAAAATCCCCTATTTTAAATACACCCCTCTTTCTAAACAAACACAATATAAGGATTTTCAGTTTACATTTTGGAATCGGCCGTGTTTTTTGTTGAGATAAGTGTTTTCAATTTTAATCATACTTTATATTTTTAGATTCAAATATTAATAACTCCATTTTATTTCAGTATTTAATTTATCCCCCCCATACGCTTTTCTTTTTTATCGTAAATTTCTTATAACGTGACTAGCTAAAGTTCAGAATAAAATCACGCTTTCTTTTAACGGTTAATTTGAAAAAAAAAATCTTTTTGAACGCTGTTAACTTTAATTTCCTCATTTCAGTTTACATTTTGGAATCGGCCGTGTTTTTTTTGTTGAGATAAGTGTTTTCAATTTTAATCATACTTCATATTTTTAGATTCAAATATTAATAACTCCATTTTATTTCAGTATTTAATTTATTCCCCCCCCATACGCTTTTCTTTTTTATCGTAAATTTCTTATAACGTGACTAGCTAAAGTTCAGAATAAAATCACGCTTTCTTTTAACGGTTAATTTGAAAAAAAAAATCTTTTTGAACGCTGTTAACTTAAATTTCCTCATTTCAGATTACATTTTGGAATCGGCCGTGTTTTTTTTGTTGAGATAAGTGTTTTCAATTTTAATCATACTTTTTTTATTTTTAGATTCAAATATTAATAACTCCATTTTATTTCAGTATTTAATTTATGTATTTCTGTTTTATTAAATGCTAGCTTTTTTTTTCTCGTCCATAAATGTTTATTTATCTACCAAGTTGATTTTAAAAATAGATTACGAATTTGTACTCATTCTTAGTTCGTGGGAGGGGAATCTATCACCATACTTTCCCTTAAACACGTCCGTTGGACTTTTATTAAGTACACTACTTAATAGTTTTTTTTTGTTTTTTTTAATGGAGAGTAGAAAATGCATTGTGGATGCGTTATCGGCAGCTCCTGTTACTCTCGCTTCTTCTTATTTGTCCCTCAGTCCTCATTTTTTAATGAGTGATTTTTTCTGACAAAGGGAGAAGAAAAAGCTGTTTTCTAGGTTGGAAGTATTTTGCGCGAACAGTTGGCAGAGATGGCGGAAATTTTCTGTTTCTATGTCTATCCTTGTAGCCATGTCACTAGTAAGGGTGCTGGAGGTAAACGTTTTGGTCTGGGCTGACGTTATCCGCCTGATAGTCAGGGACCCGAACCTTGGATTAACCACAAAGGAGGCTGTCCTATCAGCAGGTGCAAAGTACTGGAGTTGCTGTATTGCCATTTGGTGAATGGAT
The DNA here is from genome assembly GCF_053919585.1 of Euprymna scolopes. NCBI lineage: Eukaryota > Metazoa > Mollusca > Cephalopoda > Sepiida > Sepiolidae > Euprymna > Euprymna scolopes. The sequence goes on from NC_136518.1 coordinate 68,319,168, forward strand.
TCTGGACCATGCAGTAGCTTCTGGTGGGGCCTCTCGATGCCATACTAGTGGGTAATTGTTACGGCTTTACCTTATCATTAGCTACAAATAAAAAAAAAATTCTTCGTTTCTTTTTCTCTCTTAGTTTCCCCTCTCTGTCCTGCTCTAAGTAAATCTGACGACCTAGTCCACAAATTCCAAAAATTCATCATGACAAGTTTCAAGAAAAAATACACGATTAAACCCGGTTCTCCAACTTCCAACGTAGACTCCTACTACCATGTCTCCTTCTCCAACATCAGGGGTCTACGTTCTAACCTTCCAGAGGTTGAAACCCAATTACAGGAGACTAAACCAGACCTTTTATTTTTAAGTGAAACTGGCATTGGACAGGCTATTTCCCTAGAAGAGTTCGCAATTAAAGGATACTCTAACTTAACTTCTAAATCTGACCCCCAAGATCGCCATGGGCATGGAATTTGTGCCTATATTAGGGATAACTTTCCATGTGGTATGGAACATCTCCGTGGAAGGTCCTAACTTACCCTATATGTGCTTCCGGGTTGCTTTAGCTCACACTACTGCATTTATATTTACTCTCTATCGCCCCCATAACAGCGGAGTTACTATCTTTCAAAGCATATCTAAGAAAATTGACCAAGTCTTATCTGCTTATCCTTCAGCTAACATTCACGTATGTGGTGACTTCAATGTTCACAACGTCGAATGGTTGACCCACTAAAACAAGACCGATGATGAGGGGAGGTTGTCATGATTTCTCCATAGACCTTTTTCTCACAACTTGCCCTGAACTATGTTCAGTTTCTGTTCTGTCGCCTCTTGGCTCTTCCGACCACTCTGTTGTATCAATTAAGATAAAAATGAAATGTAATAAGTCCCCAGACGTACCTCTCCATCGTACAGTATATCGATACACTAAGGCTGACTGGGATAGCTTCCGTACATTTATATCTGATCTAACTCTGCATTCCATGTTTAAAAAGGATGTGTCCTCTATAGTATTAGACCTGACGGAATGGTTAATTGTAGGTATTGACCGTTTCATACCCTCGAAAAAGTTTCAGCAAAAACCTAAAAGCCAGCCATGGTTCTCTCCAGAATGTGCTGCTGCCATTGCGCGCAGAAATCACTTTTTCCACTGTTTCCAACGTAATAGATGTATGAAAACTAAGGCCGCTTTCAGGACTGCCAGCAACCATTGTAAGAAAGTAATAAACAATGCAAGAGAGTTGTATGCTCTATCTGTTAAGTCCAAAGTAGCTGAGCAGCGGCTTAGTTCCCACCAGTTTTGGCAAATAGCAAACAGAATCCTGAACAGAAGCGTGTGCTCCATCCCAACTATTATCAATGGACCTGAAGTAATCTCGTCAGCATCAGACAAAGCCAAACTCTTTGTCAAGAACTTCGCAGCTAATTCTACCCTTTGCGAGAACTTCGCAGCTAATTCTACCCTTTGCGAGAACTTCGCAGCTAATTCTACCCTTTGCGCCAACCCCCAATATTTCCTCCTGTATCAGAAAACACGCTATGTGATATACGTATATCTGTACGTGATGTTTCCAAGCTAATCAAAAACCTTGATTCCAGTAAAGCAACTGGCCCTGACGGTATTCCAATTATAGTATTCAAAAAACTTCAACCTGAACAAGCGCCCATACTTACAAAACTGTTTAAACGTTGTCTTAAGGAGAATAGTTTCCCATCTCCCTGGAAAATTTCATCAGTATGTCCTGTATTTAAGAATTCAGGTGATCGCTCATCCCCCTCTCAGTACAGGCCAATAAGTCTCCTGTGCGTCATGAGTAAGTTGCTGGAATATGTATTAAATACAGAAGTAATCAACCATCTCAACAAAAATAACCTTCTTAGTGACACTCAATATGGTTTCCGTTCTGCTAGATCTACAGCAGATGTGCTTACAGTTATATCTCATAGGATTAGCAAATCTCTCGACGGAGGCAACCTTTCTAGGGCAATTGCTCTTGACATATCTAAGGCCTTTGATAGGGTATGGCATAAAGGTTTACTTCATAAGATCTCTAGCTATAGTATTGCTGGAAATGTCTTCTCAATTATTAAATCATTTCTTTCTGATAGGTTCATAAGAGTAGTAGTTGAGGGGCAAAAATCAGAAGCTCACAGTATTAATGCCGGTGTCCCTCAGGGGTCCATCCTGGGCCCAACTCTTTTCCTGATCTACATTAATGATCTTCCAAATCACATCCTTACATCATTTGTAGACATCTATGCTGACGACACTACCATTTATGGTAGCACATCTAAGACAGTAAACGACCAAGTTCTCTCCAATTCTCTCTCCTCTGATCTTGAGCACGTAGTACAATGGGGTAAAGAATGGCTGGTTACTTTTAATGCATCTAAAACCAAGCTTCTCTCTTTACATCATCAACATTCTGATCCACATCTGACATCAATTGAAATGAATGGCTCTCGTCTTCAGGAGGCCTCAAGTTTTGACAAACTTCTTGGTTTGACCATTACTCCTGATCTTAAATGGAACACGTACATCAAATCTGTTGCCAAGGCCGCTGGAAAAATGGTGGGATCTTTCTATCGATCCTGTAGATATCTCACTGCTGATGCTATTCTCTATCTATATAAGAGCCAGGTACGTCCAAGGATGGGATACTGTTGCCACATCTGGGCAGGAGCTGCTAGAAAGAATTTGGCCTGCCTTGATAGAGTTCAAAATAGACTTCGTAGCCTCGTAGGAGATGTCCTTTTCTCTTCCTTACAACCTTTATCTCACAGAAGAGATGTTGCGAGTTTGTCTCTGATGTATCGTTATTTTCATGGAAAGTTTCGAATGAGCTTCAATCTATGGTTCCCCCTCGCCAAACTTTCACAAGAAACACTCGTCTAGCTGTAAACACTATCAATAATTCCCCCCACTCTTTATCTGTGCCAGAACCTAAACGTAGATTCCATGAACAAAGCTTTTTTTCTTAGAACTGCACGCCTGTGGAATTGTCTTCCGTTTTCCTGCTTTCCGGCTGACTACAATATGGTTGTCTTCAAGTCTAACGTAAATAAGTTCTTAATGAGCCGTTCCATATAAGTTATCAACTTTACCAAATTTTCATTACTAATGATTACTATAATGTCCAATTTCTACTGTACACTATTTAACCCTTATCCTTGAGTGGCCTCTTGACCTTGATAATGTGGTGATGCCTATGTAAAAAAAAGGAATACCCGAAAAGACTAAAACGAAAAACCACAATACTACACACACACACACCCTACCACACCCTAAAGGAAAATAAAAACATTAGGAGAAAGAGATAGCGACTACAGCAAGATCAACGGTCTCCCTCACAAGCCCAATTAAAGAGCAATAAAAATTGAGCATGCCAATGAATAATAAACACTTACAAGCCTCCATCCCTTGGAAAAACTTCAAATTAACTACGAAAATCGCCATTTTTACATCTTCAACACATTTGAAAATAATTTCTGACGAGGACGCATCACAGAACATCTGAAACGCGCGTAAAAACGATTTCAATGCCTTAAAAACATTATTACAATCCAAACATAATTCTCAATGAAAACCCAAGACATGGAATAATAAAAATAATGTTAAAAAATACACATTGTTGGTGACTACTCCCTTGTTTAAATATACATCTTTCTTTTGTTGGAATTTCTTAACCCATTTTATATATGTATATATATATATATATATATATATATATATATATATATATATATATATATATATATATATATATATATATAAACATTACCATCGTCATGTATCGTAAAAAATAGAAAAAAGAAGAATCTACATTTCCGGGTAGATAATTCAGTTACGAATCGAAGTATTGAATTCTATTTTAATAAGGGAATGTTTATTTATTGAAACAATTCTGCACTCGTTTTGGTCTTTAAACAGTTTACGTTTGAATTCCTTATAAACCCTAAACTTTTTAATAATATTTCACGAATGTCGTTAGAAAAAACAGAGCTTCTGCTTGCTTTTTTTTCAGTTTTTCTGATGTTTTAATATGTAGTAATTGTCTATATTTTTTAGATGAGGTGTTTGATCAGTTCCGTGAAGTGGGCAGAATTCTTTACATGTGTTGCTGACTTGCCTGCTAATGGTTTTATTATATCCACAAGGTACCTGCTCAGTTGGTGGCATGCTGAGCCTCGGCAGCTCACTATGGGTCTGAGTGGAATACCGTCTTTGTGTATTTTGGGGAGACCGTACATACTGTAATGTTGGACCAGCTGTCTATATCTGATCTGAGCGATGTGTTCCTTGTTTTTGGTAAGGATTTGTAACAGCTTTCTTTCGGTTTTCCAAGTTGGGTCCTTCTTTATTTTACCATAGCTACCATCTGCGATTAGGCCTGCCATTTTTTTCAGAGTACTCCGACATGTCCACCACCACAGTAGCATTGCCTTTGCCTGCTGGCAGAATTATTATACTACTGCCACTCTGTAGGGTTCTTATAGCCAGCCTATCTTCCCAAGAGATGTTTGATCTAGGAGGCTTGGCTTTCTCAAGTACTTGTCTTCTTTATTTTATGTGTAGATCGAAAGAATTAATATGGGTTTCATGCGTTGTTCAAAGTTGACCGCCGAAGCGTTTTTCGGATTTCAACGAAAACATTATCCGGAAGAATGTGTGAATATTATTTGTGAGAAGGTTATGTAGGTTTTTATTTTTAATAGTAGCAGCAATGAATGCGTGCGGCGCTGTGTGGGTCCCCAGTGTGGAAGTAAGGGGTGCCCACTTTTGTGTTCAGTACTGGATCAAGTAAAGAATTTGCGTGTGTTTTCTGTTGCCTTTAACAACGTTTGTTTAATTGAAAAAATGCGGCCGAAATACACCGAATACCCACACACACATACACATATATATATGTGTATATATATATATATATATATACATACACATATATACAAAAATATATGTATATAAAAATACATATATGCACATACATATATACATACACATATATATACAGCTATATAAAACACTTATGCATACATCTACATATACACACATACACCCACACACACACACATATATATATATTTATATATTTATATATATATATATATATATATATATATATATATATATATATATATAATGACGCATGTATACATATACGTTATACAAATATAAAATAACTGCTGAGTTTCATAATATATATTATATAGATATTACAATCCATATAAATTTACGCATACGTATTTGTATGTGGGTGCATGTTTCTATTTTAGAATTTTGCAGAAAATCTAAAAATCATAAAAAATGTAAAAATTCCGGTATACCACAAGAAGTTGGTAGAATTGGAAGATGGCCACTTACATGGGGAAATGGAAATGGTTGTCAGCTGTCATCTTTTTGGCTACTAACTCGTAAACGGGAATATTTGCGAAAAAAAATGAACATTTATATTATTACGAACACCAAAACTATAAAGACGTATGTAGAACAGTAATGTTTATTGCCTATTGTAAGATTTATTTATTGTATGTATTTTTTTTTCACTTAGTTGTTTGTAAACTTGCCTGTGCAATACTCGTGAGATTTTATTAGAATACATGCATGACTGTAAGTTTTTTTTTGTTTTTGGTTTTTAATGAGGATAATCTCGTAAGGTCCTCCTGTGACGTTTTTTTGGGTGAATTCATCCTTGGCGAGTTTCTGATATTCCCGATTGTTGACGCTCTAGGCACTATCCTTGTTGAACTATCCTGCCGTGATCATCTGTTTGTTAGGACAATCTCGATAAAAAAGACTCGTTAACGTTTGCAAAAATCCTTCTTTTTTTATCAGATCCTTTGGTTCCAATCTTTCAATCAGTCTAAGCAATAATGGAGCCTACGAAAGCTGCATGCAACGATCGATATATATATATATATATATATATATATATATATATATATATATATGTGTGTGTGTGTGTGTGTGTGAGTGTGTGTGTGGGTGTGAGAGAGAGAGCATGAAAAGTAATATGGTATCGCTTTAACATGGAAAAGTAAAGGACTAGATGGTAAAACTGGAAAAGAAAAGGACAAAACATTCTAGTAAAAATATAATAAATTTATAATTTAAAATATGGCAGCATTTTGAATTGAGTATATAATGTTATGAATCGAATTTTAAAAGAAATTCTTAATGCCGCAATAGTTTACGCTATAAACTTCTCAAGTTTTAACAACTAGTTCTTTACTTTCGACGTTTAAGCTTAACTATATTACTTTTCATACTCGTGTTTTTCTATTGTAAGCCATGATTTTTCCAGGCTTCTAGTAAATTCATTTGTTCTTCGTTTAATTTCAGTCTTATTTTTTTTTTTTGCCCCATAAACATAACATACACATATGTAATAACAATGAACAGCACTTGTCTGCTTTGAAACAAATCCCCCAAATTATCTCCCCTTAATGCTTCCATTCTCTCTATTTCATGTGTTAGCTCGCTTTTCGCGGGAGCGATGGATTGGTAGGAACAGTATTTGCTATGGAAACAAGTCATAAAAAAACATCGCTCAAATGCTTCCGTTTATTTTAAGACTTTGAACACAAATAGATTCATAATAACTTTAGGTTTACTAATCGAATATTGAATTTTTTTCACAATTAAGATGAGAAGGTGATATTAAACTACATTAATGTTGCTCAAAAAATGATATAAATACAGATCTCGTTAAAATCCGTCCACACTCCCGAAAGCCCGCGAGCTGGGGCCTCACCATCGGATATAGTTTTAGGTCATATCCAGGACCCTAAATAAATGTGATCAATTCAAAAATAAAATAAAAATATAAAAAAATACGGTGTGCAAAAAAAACAAAAAAAAAATGGCGCTAACAACAATAAACAACAACAACAACAACAACAATAATATAAACAATAGCAAAAGAACGCAATGAAAAATAAATAACAGATTCCATTAATACATATAAAATAACGATACATATTTACATGCTGTCTACCACAGCATTATGTGACACAAGGTCAAGGAAGTGGGGTGTAAGCGAGCTCCTCTAAATGTGGGGAGGACACTCTTGTCTAGCAAAAATTGCCGAAGCATCCACGTCGGCATTCATCGGTCGGGGTACCTCAGGCAGCAAGCAATAAAACTAGGCGGCGTACCCCAGTCCGACAGGTACTGGGCCAGTTCCTGACCTCGCACCTGTCGGTCTGATTTTCAAAATCGGATACTTACTACCCAGTCTCCAAGCAACGGAAGCAGTAAGGAGACTCATCTCTACCATATATAATGTGAGTAAATATTTGTTTTCATTTTTAAATAATAAAATTTAAGAAGAAATATTTGGCACGAGGCCGAAAATGGGGCGGGGTGCAGTCTTCGCTAACTAATGCTAACTAACCAAACCTAACTGGTCCTACTTTCAGTCTGCTTTCACCACGATACCACATTCATACGATCAGCGTATAAATCCTTCAACAATCACTATAAACACACCATACCGTGGTAAACTACTTAAAACCCATAAGAAAATGGGGGGAATAAACATTTTATATACAATATAAAAATAAATTATTTACAATGTTAGTAACAAAAGACCCCCCCCATTACTAAACTGCGGCAGTTACGCCGATTGGCCAGTCGAAAGGGAGATGCAGGCCCCAACGCCAACTTGATTTGCCAGAGTTGCGACTTCTCTTTCGAAATTTTCGAATTCGTCAGTACCTATCGGCAGCGTTTGTAATAGAATCTGTCAATTTTCAGGGATCACATCCCCATTAAATATCCCCCTTCCTCTTGTGTAAATAATTACGCAAAACCTCTTATGAAAATTTCGAAACGGAACTCGGAACTCTGAAAAATCAAGCGATCTGTAACCTAATTGGGAAGGGGGATATTTAATGGGGATGTGATACCTGAAAGTTCGCAGATTCTATTACAAACGCTTCCGATAGCTACTGACGAATCAAATTAATTCGCGTTCTGCTAGCAGCCGATCAGACACCAGAATTGCGCCATAAAAAACCTTTTAGCATTCCAGCACATATTTTGTGTGTGTGTGTGTGTGTGTGTGTGTGTGTGTGTGTGTGTGTTTGTGTGTGTGTGTGTGTGTGTCAACCCAAGAAGTGTCTTTGGTCTTTGCTTGCAAAATTATACACTCCAGAACTTGTATAGAACA
>NC_136518.1:68332326-68347326 GCF_053919585.1 Euprymna scolopes
CATTACGTAGTCATTTCACCTGACAGAGATATCCAAGCGACCGGGGATTATTTCCGTGATTTTCTAATGAAACATTTTTTTTTTGGGGGGGGGGGGCGGAAGTCGATCTAACTCGCCTAAGATTACAACCACTTCTGTTACTAGATTTTGGTCCTTTTCATATTGGATGGTATAGTGGATATGCGAAAAGACAAAATCTGCTCAAAACGAATCACAGATTGAATGGACTTAACTCAACAAAGGAGAGAGTGTGCTAGAATTGAAGGCAACGGGAATCTATTGCATAGACTTCAAAAAGATCTAACGTTACGCATCACATTTATTTCAAATATTGGAAACCGTATTTACAATGTTTATGAGAATAAAAACGTGTCCGTCTTACGTTGTGTCCATCCTTCTATCGAAAACTTATGACAACAAAGATCTTTTATCCTATAAACTCTCGTCGTTGAATGAACGAGATTGTATATACAACAATAGGCGAGAAAGGTGGACAACTAAAAATAGCGTCTATCGCTCCGATGTTCGTTAATATAATAGACCTGTTTCACATCGCTTCCCCCTGCCTCGGTCTTACACACATTAAATAACCCCTTAGAAATGCGTAATCATCAACAAGTATCAGCTGTTTGTGACCTTTGCCCTTTCTTCCCTTCTGATATGTCTTTAGACGGTATCGTTTGTGTAAGACTTCGTTGTTTGAGATGTAAACACTTTTGACGCGCATTGGTCGACCGTTGTGAGCCTAATTTGATGGTGTTGCGACCTGTGAAAGCGGCTGTATTGAGTTTTCCTCTTGTCGTGTCTATTATGAAAGCTTACGTAATGATAATTTAAGAGGAGGGGGGAGATTAATCCACAATTCGAACCATGCTGAAGCAATGTGTTTGTGTAATAATATTTCGAAAAATAGTATTTTGTTTCGGAATTCTAAAAAAAAAAAAAAGTAAGATCAATAATTAGGATTTATTTAGACGATAGCTCTTATTGTAGTTATATTGCATATTAGCAGAAGCAGAACAATCTTTATTGATTTCAGTTAAACACTATACGGAAGAAAAGGACTGAACATATAGTTACTAAGAAGTGATAAAACAATTCCAATATTTTTCCGGTTCCAATACAATTACCGATTCTGATTTAAATTCCTCGATTCAGATTCTTTATAAGTCTTTAAATATTTAACAACAGAGATATTATTTATTCCTGACTAGCATTTCAGTCCGGTGTTGCCCGGGTGTTTTAAGGTGTATGTTGAGAAAGAAAACAAAAGGCGGTCAATTTCTTTTAAACTTTGACCCCTTAACATTTATTGTTTTGGGCTCAAATGAAGTTATTAAGTTAGATCCATTTCCAAGGAAGCTATATCTAAAATTTCACGTGCGTAGACCCAAAATTGTCGGAGGAGTTTGGTAGAATTCTCAAATGTCAAATCGTTGAACTTTGGCCCCTTAAGAGCTAAATTTCTGGCCGAAAACCGATCACAAAGATTTACCCAAATCTCAGTACCCTGTATATCAAATTTCGAGTCTGCAGACTTAAAAATTGACAGAGTTATTGCGTAGGGAAATGTACACAGACAGACACACACACAGACACGTTCACTTTTATAGATATATAGATAGATTGCCTTCAAAAGCACATGTTACATGTGCAGATATTTTGTCAGCCATAAGAATACACTTGTGGGGGATTATCTATGGATTTTAGTTTTAATGGTAGTTTAAAATCGGTCAATCTTTCATCTTATTACACCAGCAGAAAAAGGTTTTGCTTGAAACAAAATCAAACGAATACAATCAAAAGAATCGTTTTGGCGTCGGAAAATAGACACACACTTTTCCGATTCCTTGTTCAATATACAAAAAGTAAACGAAACTTGCACTTTACTTAGTTAAAACTTATTTTAACGATATTTAAATGTAATCTATTGATTTTAATTCTTTACACACATTGTATATATATATATATATATATATATATATATATATATATATATATATATATATATATACATCATTATTTTTTTACTATAATAATTAAATGCCTACAGACACTAGTGTGTCATCCTTTCGGGAATCTTCAGTGCAGGGTGTCACGATTAACACCAGTCGATTCGAACTCGGCAACACGAGACATCTCTGGTTCGATTAGCAAAAACCGTATCCATTCGGCTACCATTACCCGCGTGAAATAGCGTTGAATTTAGACATTTTAATTTTTAAATGTTCCCTACGTCAGTCAGACAGTGATCTAATCGTTATACGATGATCTATGCATGAGAGCTAAATTGACCGACTTTAATTCAACTGATATATATATATATATATATATATATATATATATATATATATATATATATATACTTGTAGTCATCGACATACAGTCCTGTTTCGTTGTATCACAACTCATCAGTGCCGCTAGACTAGCATCTATCCCAAGCCAAGAATTGAACCTAGAACCGTCGTGTTGACAGTCGGCAGTTCTCACACTCGACCATTGAATTGACGCCCGTAAATAACTCGTTGGAATGTCTATTTAAATAGACACCCGCCACCACTTTTATAGTGCTCAAATCGCATGTTCGTAAACAAACAAACAAACAACGAGCTTCGCATTTTCAACCAATTAAGTAGCGGGTGAGATTATTTACGACAGTGCTCTACCCAAAGAGGGGGGCTTAAAATATATTTGTAGTCATCGACATACAGTCCTGTTTCGTTGTATCACAACTCATCACTGCCGCTAGACCAGCATCTCTCCCAAGCCAAGGTTTGAACGTAGAACCGTCGTGTTGACAGTCGGCAGTTCTTCTACTCGATCATTGAATTGACGCCCGTAAATAACTCGTCGGAATATATATATATATATATATATATATATATATATATATATATATATATATATATATATATATATATACATTTAGAAAATGTATAATAATTTATTTTATTGATTTTTAACCGAGAGGAGATATATTTTCAGTATATTTTATTCACTGTATCAGTTTTTTTGCGCCAAAAGGATCCAGTTCACGTCTGCTCGTTCACATTTTGTAAGCAAAACAGAAAAAAGAGGAGAAGGAGACCCTGCAAGCAGTAGGAGAAGGGAGAGACAGAGATACTGTGAACGAAGAGTGGAAAAGGAAAGAGAGAAAAAAGCTCATAGACGAGAAAGAGAGGAAAGAGAAAAGATAGAGCGAAATAAACCGTAGAGAGAGAGAGAGAGAGAGAGAGAGAGAGAGAGAGAGAGAGAGAGAGAGAGAGAGAGAAACTGTATAGAGAAAGAGAGATAGACCGTATATAGAGAGAGGGGGACTGAAAAAAATTGTGAACAGGGAGTGGAGCTTCGCGCTTCAAAGCGACAAGACGTAAGTCAGCGAAGGTCGGGGTGGCGAAGCCAGCGAAAGGCGACGACGGCGTGGTAGCGGCGTCGCGGAGGTAAATATCAACGACACTAGCCGATTATCAGCAGTCAAAGTTGGAATATTGACTGAACAAAAGAATGAACCCAGCGAAGGAAGGATTCATAGAGCAATGAAACTTTTACTATAAATCAAGGTTTTCGATGAGCTTCGGAAACGTATACGCGGAGCAATGAAACATAAATAATCCGAAGGACAAAAATATGAAAAGTAACCTGCGCGCGCGTAATCAAATATAATTACAGGAAGGAAATATATATAAAAAAAAATGAGACAAAAGCAAGGTCACATTTCAAAGGACATTAAGTGAGTTTTTCAATAAAAACTTTCATTTCTCCAACATCTCTCTCTTACCCTAGAACATGTATCTAATTGAGCAGATGATTTTTTTGGTGTATGTGAACATTGACTGTTGATATATTTTTCTCTCGGTAGAATTTGAATCATTAAATCATTTCATTTAGTAAGGCATATTAAATTTTCTTTTCTTGAATTGAATTTTATTTTATTTTTTATATAAATAAAAGTTTGTTAATTTTTCGACGATACTTGTCCTCGTTATTTCTTATGTGTTTTCCTTGTCCAGTACATCTCATTTTATCGTTGTTTTCGGGACGGTTGTCCCATTCCCATAAAAAAGCGTTATCAAGGAACCTGGGAAATTTTATTTTTTATAATATATCGTTACGTCAACCAATCTCTACTGTCCCCAGTAGGACTGGGATACGTCGTAACAATATATATATATATATATATATATATATATATATATATATATATATATATATATATATATATATATATATATATATATACTCTTTTAACAAAATCAATAGAACAAAGATTGGATTGATAGCAACAAGTAGTTTATTTTCATTGTTCATTACAATTGTTTCGCGACCATTCGGACAATTTCAAACGTTATATCGTTTGAAAATATTCACAAGAACGGTCTCTCGTCAGATATATATATATATATATATATATATATATATATATATATATATATATATATATATATATATATATATAAAGTCTACGCTTGTTTCTAGAACAGAAATTTCAACGTTATGAGGGTTTTTAAAAGCATGAAAACGATGTTATTTCTTTGTATTTTATATTTTATTTTTCATAATTCAAGCGGCCCTCTGCTTTTGGTCACAAAAAGTATCGAAATGAAATATATATATATATATTTATATATATATATATATATATATATATATATATATATATATATATATATATATATATATATATATAGTTGGCCGCCGTGTCGTACAATATACTTTAACATGTTATTTAATTTTATGCAGATTGCGTATATATTATTATAGAATCAATCCTCTATTGATTATATATATATATATAATCTTATATATTAAGAGGAATAATTTGCCCGGGCAACTAATTCGAAAAATGACAAAAAACAAAAAAATAAGTTGAATGAATAATAATGACGACAATGGTGTTTTCTTCTGTCTGCTTACAAAATTATGTCAACTTATATTTGGACTTACGATGTATTTCCTTTTAGATCACCCGTCTGGTCGGCCATATTAGATATTCATCGTTAGTTATTTAGACGAGACATACACATTTTAATCAAGATTTTCTCTAGTTCAGATGGGTGCAAACTTTTAACTTAAAATGTCCTCTAATGTACTGAAATTACACATTCGTTTCTAAATCAAAAAAAGACAATTTCATAGGTTAAGCAAATTATATTATCTTTTAGTTCATTCTACAACTGTATTCCGTTTTAAATATTTCATGTCGGTAATAGTAATGATTACCGTAAAAGCATTATTTTTTAACAGGGTGTTGGAAATTATAGCGGTTCGGTTCACTGCACTAATGCACTGTAGATATATATTTACGTCAATACAAGCAATTATACGGTTCATGGGAGACAACTTCATTTTAAAAATTACAGAATTATCTCCCTTACATTTATCCTGCAGCTTCACGTAGTCCATTTCGAAATGTAATAAAATACGATTCTAAGTTCAAATCAATGCAGACATGTTACGAGATGAATAAATTAATAAATAAATAAAATAAGGCGGGGGCATACATATATTTTTCTTCTTTTATTTATTTGAGATTTTGTATTTTACGTGGCTGTCGAATAGAAATGAAGATGCGCAAAACGTTACTCGCTTTCCAGTAGTACATAATAAATGATGAATTATAAATAAATAAATAAAATAAAGGGGGGCATACATATATTTTTTCTTTTATTTATTTATTTATTTATTTGAGATTTTCTATTTTACGTGGCTGTCGAATAGAAATGGCGAGGCGCAAAGTATATCGCTTTCCAGTAGTAGCTGGCCTTTTAATGTGTTAAAAATGGGCAATCTGCCTGAGACAAGTATTATGATTTTGCTACACAGAACTAGAGAATATAAGCAAATTACTTAAATCAAGTAACACACACACACACACACACACACACACACACACACACACACATATATATATATACACACACATACTCACATATACACACGCATACACACACAAACACACACATATATATACACACACATACAACATATATATATCGATTACGTCGATGACTGAAATATATATTTTATAAAGCCCCCCTCTTGGGTTGAGCACTATCGTGAATAATCTTACTCGCTACTTAATTTAGCTGAAAAAATGCGAAGCTCGCGCTTTGTTTACAAACAAACGTTTGAGCACTTTACGAGTGGCGGACGGATGTTTATTTACATAGACATTCTGACAGATTAGTTGCGGCCACCGCTTCCGTAGTCAGGGGGTAGGACTGCCGACTGTCATCACGACGGTTCTAGGTTCGATCCTCGGCTTGGGATAGGTGTTAGTCTAGCGGCACTGTTGAGTTGTGAAACAACGAAACAGGACTGTATGTCGATGACTAAAATATATTTTATAAAGCCCCCCTCTTGGATTGAGCACTATCGTAAATAATCTCACTCGCTACTTAATTTAGCTGAAAAAATGCGAAGCTCGCGCTTTGTTTACAAACAAACGTTTGAGCACTTTACGAGTGGCGGACGGATGTTTATTTAAATAGACATTCGGAAAGATTAGTTGCGGCCACCGCTTCCGTAGTCAGGGGGTAGAACTGCCGACTGTCATTACGACGGTCCTAGGTTCGATCCTCGGCTTGGGATAGGTGTTAGTCTAGCGGCACTGATGTGTTGTGAAACAACGAAACAGGACTGTATGTCGTTGACTAAAAATATATTTTATATATATATACATACACATATATACATATACATACGCATATATATACATATATATACATACACATATATACATACGCATATATGCAATTATATACACACGCATTAAAAACGCATATATACACACAAATACACACACACACACACATATATATATATATATACACCCACCCACACACATACAACATATACTGGATTACACCCTCCATTACAAAGTTAAAATAGGTTTCCTGAGTGTCCGCAGGAATAATTATATATTAATACAATAGCGTATGTGTTACTTTCTGTGTCACGCTTACATCAGAATCGTTTATTATTCATGCACTTTCGTTTCTTCTAATGAATAGTTTAAACAATAATTTTTTACAAGGTTTGGTTACGGTTTCGATTATAGCTGATGGCACTCTAGTTATTTATGTTTTTTATAAAGAATTTTAACAGGAATTTATATACACTTGTGCCCGATATTATTCATACCCCTCGGATCTTTGAGATTTCTATAAGAATATTGCTCAAACCAGAAGGTAGACAATATTAAAGGGATTTCAGACAATAAATCAAGCATAGGCATTTAATTTAAACTCAACAAATAAATAAATTATGCTAGTTTGAAACATTATACAAAGAAAAACAATAATGGCACTAGTTCAAAATTATTCATACCTCTCTTACTAATAGTCAATAGCATGCCCTTTATTCTTAATAACTGCCTGTAACCGTTTTGGATATTTATCAACAAGGTTTTTACAAGCATCAACACTGATTTTTGACCATTCTTCAATGCAGTAGTTCTACAAATCCCTCAAATTTCTAGGTTTCCGCTTTTTAACCTCAGTTTTCAATATGTGCCAGAGGTTTTCGATAGGGTTCAGGTCGTGACTCTGGCAAGGCCATTCCAAAACATTAATTTGATTATCCTCAAACCATTTCTTGACTATTTTGGCAGTATTTTTTGGATCATTATCCTGTTGAAGGACCCAGTTTGGTCCTAAATGGAGATTCTCCGCATCCTGTCTAATGTTTTTCTGGAGTATCTCCAAATATTGCTCCTTCTTCATGGTTCCATCTATCTTGACCAAACTACCTGGACCACTAGCCGAAAAGGAGCCCCAAAACATTAGGCTACCACCACCATGTTTCATCGTGGGTATGGTGTTCTTTGGGTTGTAAGCTTCTCCTTTCTTCCTCCAAACGTAAGAAGCATCCATATGGCCAAACAATTCAATTTTTGTTTCGTCAGTCCACAAAATACTTGAGAAAACGGACTCTGGAGAATTCACATGGGTCCTAGCAAACTTTAGACGTGCTGCAAGGTGTTTTCCGGTGTGCAATGAGGTCCTTCTTGGTCTTCTTCCTTTCAGACCATTTTCATGCAGAGTCCTTTGCAATGTTTGCCTTGATATTTTTATGCCAGAAGACTCCAGATTTTCTAAAATGTCCTTAGTAGTGGTGGTTGGATTTGCATTAACACTTCTTACAATATTCCTGGTGGCTCTAGCAGACAGTTTCCTTTTCTTTCCTCTACCAATCAAGTTGTTTGTTGTGTGGTGGCTCTGGAATTTTTTGATGATGCTCTGTACTGTTGCTGTAGGGACCTCAAATTTCTTGGAAATTGACTTGTAACCTAAACCATCCTTATGTGAATTCGCAATTTTAGTCCTAAGATCATTACTAAGCTCTTTTTTCTTCCCCATTCTAATAATTGTTATTCTTTTATTGGTTTTCAGTTGATATCATTTTAATTTCTGAAAAATGCAAAAAACGAAATGAAATTAATCAAAGGTTGTATAAAAGCATTCAAAATAAGAATCAAACAGGAAACAAACAGTCAGAAATTCGATTAATACTGAAAAAATAAGGGGGTATGATTATTTTTGAACATTGCAGATTTTATAAATAGCTGTATATTTCTTTTATTACAAGTATCCCGAGATTTTAAAATGACGAAAATGATCAGAAGAGGTTTATTAAGAATATGTATCAATATGGACGTAAACAATAAATTCTTACAAAGTTACACATAATAAACTCAATTTTCAAGGTGGGGTATGAATAATATCGGGCACAAGTGTATATATATATGCATACATATATACATATATATATATATACATATATACATATGCATATATACATCTATATATATATATAAATATATATACACATATATACATATGCATATATACATCTATATATATATAAATATATATACACATATATACATATACATATATACATCTATATACATATATAAATACATATATAGATATATATATATATACATACCCATATATACATATACATACGCATATATACATATATATATACATATATATACATACAAATATACACATATGCATACATACACATATATACATATGCATACACATACACACACATATACATATATATCTACATATATACATACACACATATACATATATATCTACATATATACATACACACATATACATATACACATATACATATATATCTACATATATATATATATATATATATGTATATATATACACTGCGTGTCGAATTATAACCGAGATAACATTGTTTTACCAGTTTCAGAAACTTACCAGTTGTTTCGTATCAAAAGCTTCGGAAATGTTGGCAATGCTGAGCTGGGCATACTATAAAACTTTCGTACTGTTCCGCGCAATGTAAAAAACTTGCCATCGTAATTGCTGAATCCATGGTATTTTAGTTGTGTCAGATTATTAACAAGGTAGTTTGTTTCGTCAATAAAATGGGTCGTAAAGGTGGTTTGAGTAGTTCTGAAAAGAGTGCCATTGCAGAACAGCTAGCAAAAGTTAAAACTATCCTTGAAATATCGAAAATGATAGGAAGGTACCACCAAACTGTAAAGAACTTTGTCAAGGACCCTACAAAGGTATGTAAGACAGCTGATAAAGGTAAATCTAGAGTTGTTTCACGCCGTTCTCTACTCTAAATAAAACGTGAATTTGTTAAGGACACTGGGCAGACAAGCTGAGAAGTGTGTGACCAAGCTGGATTGAAGAATGTCTAAAAAAGTACTCGATGTCGCCTTCTGAAAGAAGTGGCAAAGTCTGTTAAACCTGTGTCAAAGCCTCCATTAAAGCAACATCACATACAAAACCGATAGAAATTGACAGAGGTCAACATGAAAACGGATTTTTCCAAAGTTTTGTTCACGGAAGAAGTGCGTTCCACTCTTGATGGCCCACATGAGTGGAGTAAGGGATGGGTTCTAGATGGACGACATCGTCATCGGCGCGTAAGGCGCCAACAAGGTGATGGTAGGATAATAATTTGGGCTGGGATTATCGGAGGTATTTAAGTTGGTCCATGGAGAGTCCCGGAAGACGTAAAAAGTACGTCAAATGCTTACATATATTTTCTGATGGAGCACTTTGAATCATGGCATAAGAAGCAACGGTTGACGTTCAGAAAAAAACATTATTTTTATGCAGAATAATGCTCCCTCGCATGCAGCAAACAAAAGCAAAGAGTATTTGAAATAACTAGGGTTTACTGGGCTACGAAAAATGGAGTGGCCTGCGAACTCATCAGATTTTAACCCGATTGGGAACCTTTGGAGTATCATGAAGCGACACATCTATGCAAGTGGACGCCAATTAAAGAGCAAAGATGAGTTGTGGGATGTTCTCCAATAGATATCGCGAGGAATAACTTTTGACAAAATCACAAATTTGACTAAAAAAGAATCGCATGTCCTCTATTAATTATGTCAACATTGAAATTGTTATGTGGTTATTGTGTTCTAAGCATTTTTCCTGATTCATTTAATGTTTGAGAATTATTTCAATAAACAATTCATGGGTATATTGTGATTTTTTCTCAAACTCGTTAATAACTGGACACACTGAAATCAACAGATATTCCTGTATTCTGCCATAGTTTCACTAATACTGCTTTAAATACTTTTATTTTCTGACTGGATTAGCTGAATATTGTAAGCAGTTTCGCAAAGTTTCATGGATTTTTATTCACTCGTTCCTTAAATATTAAAAAAAAATGTCAACTCCTTAATAATATATATATATATATATATATATATATATATATATATATATTGTGTGTGTGTGTGTGTGTGTGTGTGTGTGTGTGTGTGTGTGCGATGGCAGCAATTCGCTTTCGAACATTGCCATCACCGGATATAGCACACAAAAAAAGTATATAAAAACCGGAAAACATTTAGTGATGGGCCGCACGAAGGTGGCCTTTAAGCCCTGCTTTACTCTGGCGTTCCTTGACACACATTGTACAGACATGTGCCCCACTAGCGGCACGTTCTTGATGTTTTTTTTTTATGCAGGATCAAATATCGTTTCAAACCGCCTGCCGTTTTGTACGTCCTCCCGTAGTTGACACAGGTTAACTCTGGCAACTCAAGACTGCTTTGTGGCCCACTGCACCGATGAGTAGACTGGTGGCTCATCAGCCCAGATCTGTTCAGACATATTCTTCCACACACCTCACACACCAGACCAATTTGGCGCCTCCTCCCATCCACGGCTCCTTTCACTCTCCCTTTCCGGATATCGAGCTTCAGCCGCTCATACTGGGTTCGATCCGCCTTAAACTTGCCCGCACCTCCCCGCAAGGTCCTTCTCCACCCTCCGCAATCCAAAGCAAGACTCTCCCAGATTCTTTCATCAATCTCACATTTTTTTAAGGTGGATCTTAAACAATCCCTGAATCTCAATTTAGGTTTTTGAGCCAGACGCCTTCCCTCGGCGAGCTCGCCATAAAGGATTTGCTTGGGAAGTCGACTGTCTAACATCCTCACTACATGTCTACTCTATCTCAGTCTATGCTTGATAACGTGAGCCTCAATGCTAAGGCATTGGGTCCGTTCGAGCACCTCTACATCACCGATATACATCTGCCAATCCACACCTAAGATTCGCCGTAGGCACATTTGGTGAAACCGCTCGAGACCTCTCAAATGCTTCCTATATGTTGTCCAAGTTTCACAACCATAAAGAAGAATAGAGAGAACGCATGTGGTATAAACCTTAATCTTAGTTGGCAGCAAGATCCCATAACGTCTCCACAAACATCCGTTCAACTTTCCGAAGGCATCACTTGACCTGCTGATCCGTAACGATACCTCATCATCCAGGGCACCGGACATACTCAGTGTGCTACTCAAGTATACAAACTTAGTGATAACCGCTATCCTTGACCTACAGATATAAACTGATGGCTCATAGTATGGCATGGCTGGAACAGGCTGATACATAAAGACAGTTTTTTTTTCAGACTGATGGTCAGCCCCAATGCGCTGCAGGCAACCGCAAAGGCGTCCACAAAATGCTGCATATCAGTCACCGTATGAGCCACCAGATTACAGTCATCCGCATAGAGCAAGTAACGAATCGTGTTGGTGAGTACCTTTGTACTTGCATTGAAGCTCCTAATGTTGAACAACCTCCAATAGTTCGGTAACGAATATAGACACTATCAGAGCACTCCCCAAATGCCGTCCAAAAGACCATGGTAAAATACAACGCCAAGAGTGTGGGTGCTGAAATGTTTCCCTGCTTGACACCATTTTCTACTGAGATAGGATCAGCCACCTTTCCCCCAATGTTGATCACAGTCTTCATATCATCGTGGAAGAGCTTTAAGACGCTTACAAACTTTTCAGGATAGCCAAGCTTTTTCAGAATCTCCCACAAAGCATCCCTATTGACTATATGAAAGGCCTTAGTTAAATCGATGAACACCCACCTGATACAGTCCCTTTTGCTGTTCTATATATTTCTCCTGTAGTTGCTTGGCTGTAAAAATCATATCCACTGTCCCTCGACATCTTCTGAAACCACAATGCGGCTCATGCAAAACAATGTGCTCCCCCATTCTGTCTAGCATGATCCTACAGAGAACATTACCGATTACTGACAGCAAAGAGATGCCCCGATAATTTCCATATTCATCTCTGCTACCCTTGCTCTTGTATAGCACCACCATCAATGCATCCCGCCAATCCTGCGGATACACTCATCCCACCAAGCAGTCTGCAACAAGTCCGCTAAACCTTGCATCATCTTGAGTCCAGAACATTTAAAAATCTCCGCATGCAAACGATTCGGCTCAGGAGACTTTCCATTGTTCAGCTTATGGACAGCTGCTTCAACCTCCTGGAGAGAAGGAACCTCTGCCAAGATATCCTTGACCAGATTGCTAGGAATCGACCTACCAAACTCCTGATCAACGTAAGAAGGTCTGTTCAGGAGGTCATCGAAATGCTCCCTCCATTTATTAAGAATGTCAGTAGGGTCTCGAAGAAGATCCCCACCATCACTCGAGCGCAGATGAATGATAGATGATCTGGATGGTCCGTAAACCGCACGCAGTAGGCTGTATAAGACCTTGGTGTTGTTCGAATACGAGGCGAGCTGTATTTCCTCAGCTGCCTCCACCATTCATCCTGCATGTTAAGCAATCTCCTCTGCACCTCGTGTCTGATTGCCTTAAACTTGTCCTTAAATCGATCCTTTCTCACCATCCGTCAAACCAGCCCCGAGATAAGCATGCAATGGCCTGACTTTTGAATCAAGAAGAGCCTGAATTTCAGTATCATTCTCATTGAACCAATCCTGATGTTTACGCTCACAATAACCTAATACTCTCTCACATACCTCATAGACAGATTCCTTAAAAGTAGGCCAAGTGGGTTCACAATCAATCTCTCCCATCTCGTTAACTTGTTTCTCCCTCACAATATTGTCCCCTAGACGGGCAACATCAAGTCGCTTTAAGTCATACTAGCTCCCCTCATCTTGGGCTTCACAACACACTTAATCTTTGAACGGACCAACCATGACACGAACACTGAAGATATCCCTCATCTCACGTTTTCTGATTAACACATAGTCTATCAAGTGCCATTGTTTGGAACCAGGATGCATCCAGGTCGTCTTATATTTGTCCTTCTGCTGGAACACGGTGTTACTGATTTTACAATCCATCTCTGAACAAAACTGCAACAACATCAGACCATTGCTATTACACTTGTTCACTCCGTGTTTACCCAGCACATCCCAGGTTTCAGAATCTCTTCCCACCCTAGCATCAAAATCTCCAAGAATGAAGATCTTATCAGCAGAGAGAATGCGTCTTACTACACTGCACAAAGCAAGATATAAAGCAACGTTTTAATCTTCTGTTGCATCGACAGTGGGCGCATAGACACTCAAAAAATTGTATAACGACCATTTACCAGAGGTAACCTCATAGTCATGACCCGGTCACTCACACCACAGGGAAGTTCTTCTAGGCTAGAAAGAATTGATGCCTTCATAGCAAAAAGCAAGCTTGATTCCCTCTTACATCGATCCGCTCTAACACTCCAGAAAAGTGTGTAGGCTCCAGCCAACTCAGAAAACTGTCCCTCATCAGCAAGCCTGGTCTCAGACAGAGCAACTATGTAATATCATAACGTTGAAGTTCCTTAGATACAAGAGCAGATCTACGCTCTGTACGCGTTATTGCTGACGGCAAGTCAAGCAGCGTCCGCACATTCCAACAGCCGATGGTCATTGTCTTATATTTCCTCGCAGTAGGATAATGACGACCAGGTTCAGGCTGTGGAGCCCTGAAAAACCTGCCGGGCCAGGCCCTGGAAATTCCAGTTCCCTTTTCGCCATTTACTTTTATAATCATATTTTCCAACTTCATTGAATGTTTTGCCGTTGTAGGCTACAGCCAACCTTTTTTATTTTCTTTACTTTCCTCCCGCTATCAAGATACACGAGATGGTAAAAAGTGTATCTAATTTATATCGAGCTATGCCTGTGCATGAGAATTGTTATAATAGAGAAAGACTTTGCACCGAGACAATCCCACTCTCTAAACAACTGCCACATTGATCCAAAAAGAAGAGCAAGTCAACATCATTGGATGCAGCAGTCATCGCAGGTTTTATGTCAGTTTTCCGTCTCCTAGCGAGGTTGCCTTCACTAGGGCTTACAGAGCCCTCTCCACCAACCATGCCATTTGATCCATGACTGGAACTTAGATTGCTGGGCAGCAGAGCATATTCCACACGCCGGTGGGTCATATATTGTGGTCAAGGTCTGATGTGTTAAAAGCACCCAGATGTCTTAGCGTCTTACTGTACTTCTCCCAGACAAATCAAACCCACGTGCACGTTGTGACAACCGCTACGCAGACGGGACTCTGATGAACGGCGAGTGTCCTGCGCCGCATAACTGGACAACCACTGCCTTGTGGGCCAAGGTTATTTAACCAAAGATTAAAGGTGAGGAAACCCTGACAGAAACTTCCAGAGGAGCTTATTCATATATATAT
>NC_136518.1:68354826-68389826 GCF_053919585.1 Euprymna scolopes
TAGTTTATTGCTCATCTACTAAGCATCCCGCCCGGGAATGTCGATAGGGCGTTCCAAGCAATAATTTTGCAAATTAAATTATTTTCCGGCAGCGCGAAGGTCTTCATGTGATGTACTCGTTTAAGTGCGTGTACGTGTCACTATTCTCCATCTAGTGGCTCTTCACTATCTTAATCCAATTCATCTTTGTAACCTATTTTGGTCAAGATCAAAGTGTAGTATCTGTTCCGGCAGATACTGCACTTAAGATAATTTGTACCAGTCAATGGAGGGGAAACCCTCTATACTGGGACAATTATTATTTTTGGTAACCAGAGTGACCCCTTTTAGGGGAGCTGGTTTTTACCTCACATTAAAAACGGCCTTGTGCCTAATTTGCTCAGTGGGGGAGCAAATAAATACCATCTGTTCCGGCAGATGCTGCACTTAAGATCATTTGTACCAGTCAATGGAGGGGAAACCCTCTATACTGGGACAATTATTATTTTTGGTAACCAGAGTGCCCCCTTTTTGCCTACTTTTAGGGGAGCTGGTTTTTACCTCACATTAAAAACGGCCTTGTGCCTAATTTGCTCAGTGGGGGAGCAAATAAATACCATTTGTACCAGTCAATGGAGGGGAGACCCTCTATACTGGGACAATTATTATTTTTGGTAACCAGAGTGCCCCCTTTTTGCCTACTTTTAGGGGAGCTGGTTTTTACCTCACATTAAAAACGGCCTTGTGCCTAATTTGCTCAGTGGGGGAGCAAATAAATACCATCTGTTCCGGCAGATACTGCACTTAAGATAATTTGTACCAGTCAATGGAGGGGAAACCCTCTATACTGGGACAATTATTATTTTTGGTAACCAGAGTGACCCCTTTTAGGGGAGCTGGTTTTTACCTCACATTAAAAACGGCCTTGTGCCTAATTTGCTCAGTGGGGGAGCAAATAAATACCATCTGTTCCGGCAGATGCTGCACTTAAGATAATTTGTACCAGTCAATGGAGGGGAAACCCTCTATACTGGGACAATTATTATTTTTGGTAACCAGAGTGCCCCCTTTTTGCCTACTTTTATGGGAGCTGGTTTTAACCTCACATTAAAAACGGCCTTGTGCCTAATTTGCTCAGTGGGGTAGCAAATAAATACCATCTGTTCCGGCAGATACTGCAAGCTATGACTAGCTATGACTAGCAAAGACCAGATGTGGGGGAAACCCCACATGCCTGACCTTTAAGCAGCTCCCATTTCCCACCTCTCGGGAGCTGGTCCCCTTTTTCCCTTCCCCCTCCCTTCACTCCTCACATTAAAAATTGGCCTTGTGCCTAATTTGCTCGGTGGGGGAGCAAATAAATACCATCTGTTCCGGCAGATGCTGCACTTAAGATAATTTGTACCAGTCAATGGAGGGGAAACCCTCTATACTGGGACAATTATTATTTTTGGTAACCAGAGTGCCCCCTTTTTGCCTACTTTTAGGGGAGCTGGTTTTAACCTCACATTAAAAACGGCCTTGTGCCTAATTTGCTCAGTGGGGGAGCAAATAAATACCATCTGTTCCGGCAGATACTGTAAGCTATGACTAGCTATGACTAGCTATGACTAGCAACGACCAGATGTGAGGGCAACCCCACATGTCTGACCTTTAACCAGCTCCCATTTCCCACCTCTCGGGAGCTGGTCCCCTTTTTCCCTTCTCCCTCCCTTCACTCCTCACATTAAAAATCGGCCTTGTGCCTAATTTGCTCGGTGGGGGAGCAAATAAATACCATCTGTTCCGGCAGATGCTGCACTTAAGATAATTTGTACCAGTCAATGGAGGGGAAACCCTCTATACTGGGAAAATTATTATTTTTGGTAACCAGAGTGCCCCCTTTTTGCCTACTTTTAGGGGAGCTGGTTTTTACCTCACATTAAAAACGGCCTTGTGCCTAATTTGCTCAGTGGGGGAGCAAATAAATACCATCTGTTCCGGCAGATGCTGCACTTAAGATAATTTGTACCAGTCAATGGAGGGGAAGCCCTCTATACTGGGACAATTATTATTTTTGGTAACCAGAGTGCCCCCTTTTTGCCTACTTTTAGGGGAGATTGTTTTTACCTCACATTAAAAACGGCCTTGTGCCTAATTTGCTCAGTGGGGGAGCAAATAAATACCATCTGTTCCGGCAGATGCTGCAAGCTATGACTAGCTATGACTAGCAAAGACCAGATGTGGGGGCAACCCCACATGCCTGACCTTTAACCAGCTCCCATTTCCCACCTCTCGGGAGCTGGTCCCCTTTTTCCCTTCCCCCTCCCTTCACTCCTCACATTAAAAATCGGCCTTGTGCCTAATTTGCTCGGTGGGGGAGCAAATAAATACCATCTGTTCCGGCAGATTCTGCAAGCTATGACTAGCTATGACTAGCAAAGACCAGATGTGGGGGCAACCCCACATGCCTGACCTTTAACCAGCTCCGATTTTCCACCTCTCGGGAGCTGGTCCCCTTTTTCCCTTCTCCCTCCCTTCACTCCTCACATTAAAAATTGGCCTTGTGCCTAATTTTCTCGGTGGGGGAGCAAATAAATACCATCTTTGTAACCTATTTGTGTTCGTTCCATGATCGTTTAAATGTTCTTGTGCGGGGGGGGGGTATTTCATACGTGTATTCGACATAACTTATCAACTGCGTCGTTGTTATTGTGGTCCACCTGGGATTTATATGTTCTTGGAAGGAAGGTGGAAACCTTATAGAACGAATGCATTTCACTCCAAAACTAGGGTTGGTTTTATATATATAGTTTTTTTTTTATTCATTTCCAGGTGTCGATCGCAGAGGAATGGAAAGTGGGTATCTGCTTGTGATTAATTTGGACACACGTCCTCTCATTCCCAAGAAGGAGGAGAAGACAACCGTTAACCCTAAGCCCGCTCCTCTTTACGTCCAAATTCCAACTCGACTATGTCCAGCTAACCTGGTCACGTGGTAACAACCGTTCTTCCGGTAAGAAATTTTTAGAGCTTCCGGTGCAACTTGTCAATTTTACACATACATCTGTCTTGACAAAAGATTATTTTGAATAAACGAGATATTTTTATAACCAGCTTTGTGTGCTTTATTATAGCCAACAAGTATATACATCGATAAAATGTCCAGAGGTTGATTTGTAGAAGTTATATAGAGTTTAAAACACATTTGACGATTGGCTGCAGCGAATATAGAACACATGTCGATAATATATATAAGTAATAAGTAAAACCATTAATATATACAAGTAATAAGTATAAAGAGAGATATACATTAATATATAGTAATAATTAGTTATAAATGGTGATATTTACAAATAGAAATAAAAAAAATAGGTTCAAGGCTCCTAAAATTCGTACTAGAATTGTCTGCAAGGACCCGTGTCGCAGTGGCTCGAGTACTGGAAAAATTGTAAAAGTAATATTCTCCTGAAGGTTAAAGGTTCAATCCTCAGTCTGGGCGACCGAAAAATACATTTGCGAATTACTTACGACCTTTCTCCAGTCATAGCTGACGGAATAAGAGCATGCTACCTCCATGAAGTAAATAAAGGGTTCCGCTCGAAATTTCGTCCAAATTCTCGAGCTCGACAAAAACATTCCCGAGTTCGACAATGTACACCTGAAGAAGATCGGAGGTTATATCGACCGAAACGTTGTGAAAATCACACCCAAGATGAGAACAGTAGTCCGATGAATAATAATACCAATAACCAATCCTCATCTAAAAAATTCAGATTCAGAAAGTAAATACCTTTTAAATGTTTCAAAAATAGTTTCATTCATTCATGTGTTTTGACGGAGGTGGTTTTTGATCAACACTGCTGGAATGCCATCATTCAGTATACTGTCTTGTAATTGTCTGTATTTTTGAGATGAGGTGTTTTCATTGATTGAGATTGTCGGACTGACTTCCTCATCTTGGTTGTTATTGTCACAACGTTTCGGCCGTGTGTCCTAGTAGCATATGGCCGAGTGGTCCTAGACGTTGTATCAAAGTTTACAGTTACCCAAAGGTGCTGAGTTCAATCCTGAACGAAGGCAGTGAAAAAGTAACATTCAAAATAGAGAATCAGCAACTATGTCCCAGAGCCTAGCTGGAGTCCGAACACGGTACCCCCATAATAATAATAAAGGGTTGAGTTCGAGACTCCTAACAAACGGTTCCCCAGTTCGATACAAAACACCTGATGAAGGCCGGAGGGCAAAACGGCCGAAACGTTTTGACAATAACAACCAAGATGAGGAGTAAGTCCGACAATCTCAATCAATGATACTGTCTTGTTTTCAAATCCCTTAAACAGTGTTTGATGTTAAACAACGTTTGATCCCTTGAAGAACATTTTCATTAGTTTTAGAGGGTTGAAATAAACTTTCAAGACACACACACACAATATATATATATATATATATCTATATATATATATATATATATATATATATATATAGAGAGAGAGAGAGAGAGAGAGAGAGAGTGAGAGAGACCGATGGACAGAGAGAGTCAGAAAGAGATGTGTACGCACGAATTTCTCATAATTCAGCTGCATTTAGTAGAATAAGATATAGAAAAAGAGAGAATAGAAAGGAGATGGAAAGAGCGAAAAAGAGAGAGAAAAGAGAGAGAGAAAGAAAGAGCAAAAGAGAGATAGTAGGACAAAGACAGACGGGGACAGAGACAGAGGAGGACAAATAAAAAAGAGAAAATTAGAAAGGAGAAATTTAAGAAGAAGAGAGATACAAAAAGAAATACAGAGTAAAAGTGTTCTAAAGAGGGTGAGTTTGAAAGAGATAGGAAGGGAAGAAAGGAAAGGAAGCATGACAGAAAGACAGAGAGAGTGTGTCTTTGAAAGAGAGAGTGTATGATAGAAAGGAAGAAATGAGAGGGGAAGAGAGAGAGAGTTAGAACGCGAAAGGTAAGAAAAAAGAAAGAGAAACACAGAAAGAAGGAGAAATATAAAGAGCGAAAGAGAGAAAGAGAAAGAGGAGGAAAATAGTTATATCTCTTTATTATATACGCTTTCTAAAGAACGGCGATTTGCTTAACGAATACCATTACAGATCATGAACTTTACGACGTGTTCAATTATTATGAAATTTAAGTTTCGAAAAGGGCGAATAAAAGCAAAGTAATCCAACGGAGAAGAAAGAGAATAACTTTACTAGTTTATAACTGCATACCTTCGTTCACATCGTATCTGCACTTTCTCATATTTTTTGCATTTAGTCTTATTTATTTAAGGCGTTGATTAATTAATCACTGTAACTAGTCAGATGTGCAAGAATCACTTTGGTTCCTTGTACTTACTTCTACGCATGAATGTATTCCTCCACTCTTAATCTGTGCCTAAATCAAAACGTAGATTCCATGAACAAAGCTTCTTTCTTAGAACTGCACGCCTGTGGAACTCTGGTCCGTCTGCCTGCTTCCCACCTGACTACAACCTGGATGTCTTCAAGTCCAACGTAAACAAATTCCTGATGAACTGCCCCCTTTACTAGACACTTCATTAAATCTCCACACTAACGTACTGTACGTGCAATAACCCTTATCCCTGAGTGGCTTCCGGGCCTTGATAAGTGGTTACCACCGTGTAAAAAAAAAGAGTAGATAAAACTTTTGTGTTGTCAACTTCTTTTAGAAATCCATCTATGTCTACGGAAATCTTAATGGACGTCGCCCACCTCGACGATACTTCGTCTTTTCCGAAAATTAATCGATTTACTTTATAATTGTAATTAAGCTTGAGGAACGGTAAAATAATTTCCCATCTTAAAAAATGAGAAAAAATATTTAAAATGTTTCTTATTCGATTAATAGCATGATCCTAATATGGTTTGTCTTTAATTAATGTAGTCAAATCAAATCAACAAATGTAAAATTGAATTTAAGAGCACTTGGAATATTATTATTTTTCTTCTTAAGAAACGTGAAAATAAATACTCGTGGCCAATGCTGGGTATAGAAAAAATAAGGTAGCATGCTTTTAACAGTATGAGATATGGTAGTTAGGTTTTGGTGGGAGGCGGTAAGTAAACATATTAAGTACGATATGTCAACGGAATGATTGAAATGGTGACTTCTTTTAAGTTCTTCTACATTTCTTGGTTTGGTTGAGTAGATCTGCTCTTTAAGCCAACCCAAGAGAAAAAAAAGTCGCAGAGGGTGAGTTTGAAAGAGATAGGACGGGAAGAAAGAAAAGGAAGCATGAGAGAGAGAGAGAGAGAGAGAGAGAGAGAGAGAGAGAGAGAGAGAGGGTGTGTTTGTCTATGAAAAGGAGAGTGCATGATAGAAAGGGAGAAATTAGAGAGGAAAAGAGAGAGAGAGGGTGTGTCTATGAAAGAGAGAGTGCATGATAGAAAGGGAGAAATTAGAGAGGAAAAGAGAGAGAGAGAGGGTGTGTCTATGAAAGAGAGAGTGCATGATAGAAAGGGAGAAATTAGAGAGGAAAAGAGAGAGAGAGAGGGTGTGTCTATGAAAGAGAGAGTGCATGATAGAAAGGGAGAAATTAGAGAGGAAAAGAGAGAGAGAGAGGGTGTGTCTATGAAAGAGAGAGTGCATGATAGAAAGGGAGAAATTAGAGAGGAAAAGAGAGAGAGAGGGGTGTGTCTATGAAAGAGAGAGTGCATGATAGAAAGGGAGAAATTAGAGAGGAAAAGAGAGAGAGAGAGAGGGTGTGTCTATGAAAGAGAGAGTGCATGATAGAAAGGGAGAAATTAGAGAGGAAAAGAGAGAGAGAGAGGGTGTGTCTATGAAAGAGAGAGTGCATGATAGAAAGGGAGAAATTAGAGAGGAAAAGAGAGAGAGAGTGAGGACGCGAAAGGTAAGAAAAAAGAAAGAGAAACACAGAAAGAAGGAGAAATATAAAGAGTGAAAGAGATGAGAGAAAGAGGGGGGGGGCAAATATTTATATCTCTTCATTATATGCATCAGGACTTCTACCCGGCCATTCGTGCAAACCGCCAGGAGTTATAAAGTTTCATGAGCATTGAGTAGGTTAGCCATTCAGAAGCAACAACATGTTGGGAGGGATCCATCTTGCATAAAAATAACATCTTTAATAATATCCCAAGCACTAATAATTTACCAAATTTCCTCTCAACATAGTAAGGTACCTTCACACGTTTCTATTCTTCTTCGAAGGGCGGATAAGTTATGATTACCATTCCGCAAAAGTTTGTGAAATCAACTGATGCGATTTCTAGTCAACTTCAAAACCCAGAAGTGAATATTGAATTTGAAATCATAATCGATGCATTATACTTTATTCTTGTGTTCGTTAATTTTATGAATTATATTTCAAAAATTAATTGTATGTATTTTTTCAATCACACTGCATATTATATATCTCTTAGTTGGTATATCTGTTCCCGTTTCTTTGAAACTACTTCGCCGATTTGGTTGAAATTATGCATAGACTTTAGCCATGGCAAGTTGCAGCTGAATAAGCTTTATAGTGCCAGATCTACAGTTAGATTAATAGAGATTGTTATTCAATGCAAAATGACCAGATTTAATAATATTCAACCACCAATCTAATATATAAAAGGAAAATGTGTGTTAGTTTCTGTGTTTGTGTGTGTTTGTATGCCCTGCAAATATTTTGGACAGACACATCAGACTATGATAAAATTGTCATGGTTGGAAAGATCAATGTCGCGGACGAGAAATATTTTAAAATTGGCCAAAAAGATTAATTCCGTGATAGTTAACTGGGGTCAGTTTTTGCGCCGACATGTTTGCCTACTAATCTCAGTGTACGTTTAAAAAATGTTATTTTAACCCGTCCTGACGTCATAAATCGACATGGCCGTGACAGCTAGTGAGTTAGCTTTTTTTCACCTCCTTGTCCTCTTTTGCGTTACAAGCTCGAGTCTGACTACTGTGGTTATTTTTATTTTTATTTTTTTCTTTCGCACGGGTATTCACTGCTATTTTGATTGAAATAAGATTTTTTCTTGGAGGTTTGCTCAATATCCTTGGTATACCACCTCTTCCCCCGGGCAATGCCGGGTAGCCATACTACTTTCACATAAAGCAATTTCTATGCAAACGGCTTTTTACCATTGGTTGTTTTTAATGTACTAAAGGTCTCGTATTTTTATTTACTTACGCAAGTTTTATTGATTTCAGAAATACTAAGAATAGATACTTCATAAAGACGTTATATTGAAAATTTATGACCTTTGTTCAGATGGATCTGCCTATATTTATTTGCAGGTACTTCCAGAATAACGCCTTATTTTTTGTTCGAAAAACTTCTCGTATTCCAGTGAGTGTAACAAGACTATTCCGTGTTGAACGAGTGGTACTCTGTCCTTGTTCGGCCATATTTAGGTCACATCTTCCCTTTCACTCACAAGTCACGTGTGTACCGTGTATTTCTGCCCTTCTCGGAATTATGGTTTTCTTTTTTTTATATTTTCTTCCTCGCTGTGACGTAACCTCTCACAATACTTTGCATACATTTGTTCTTGTTAATGCCATACGTACGTCCGAATAATTCCCGAATTCGGGGATGCTGTCGCCAAAAAATCCCTCAGAAATTGTGAACTAAAATCTCGCAGACATTATGAAGTAAAGAACCCATAAGCTAATCCGAAACACATTTAGATAGAAAGGGCAATGCTACATTTTTACCGACTCAATATTGTAATATATATTCAAAGAAGTATTTTTTCCAAAAACAAAACAAACAAACGTCGAATTATGTTTTTTTTTACTTGTATAAAACTGGTTTCTATTTCTCAGCTACATAACTGGTTACCAACGCCGAAAGATAGCACTCATGATTTGAAGGGGGGTGATAATCTGCTGTAGCTGTTTATTTGAACACGAAATCATACAAAAATGGTCAGTTATTTCATAAGATGGATAGTAATGATATAATTAATATTTAAGAGCCTGCAACAAATAAAATGGTTGTACAAAAAAAAACAAACGCCTGGAAACATATTAAAGGCACCGTTTACATATGTCGCACATTCCTATTTATACTGTGTGTTGCGTCCTTACATGTGTAATGGTCAATGTGTGTGGAAAGTCTATTTTGTACAATGTGTGAGGAAAGTCTATTTTGTACAATGTGTGTGAAAAGTCAACTTTGTACAATGTGTGTGAAAAGTCTATTTTGTACAATGTGTGTGAAAAGTCTATTTTGTAAAATGTGTGTGAAAAGTCTATTTTGTACAATGTGTGTGAAAAGTCTATTTTGTACAATGTGTGTGAAAAGTCTATTTTGTACAATGTGTGTGAAAAGTCTATTTTGTACAATGTGTGTGAAAAGTCTATTTTGTACAATGTGTGTGAAAAGTCTATTTGTACAATGTGTGTGAAAAGTCTTTTTTGTACAATGTGTGTGAAAAGTCTATTTTGTACAATGTGTGTGAAAAGTCTATTTTGCACAATGTGTGTGAAAAGTCTAGTTTGTACAATGTGTGCGAAAAGTCTATTTTGTACAATGTGTGTGAAAAGTCTATTTTGTACAATGTGTGTGAAAAGTCTATTTTGTACAATGTGTGTGGAAAGTCTATTTTGTATAATGTGTGTGAAAAGTCTATTTTGTACAATGTGTGCGGAAAGTCTATTTTGTACAATGAGTGTGGAAAGTATATTTTGTACAATGTGTGTGAAAAGTCTATTTTGTACAATGTGTGCGGAAAGTCTATTTTGTACAATGTGTGTGGAAAGTCTATTTTGTACAATGTGTGTAAAAAGTTTATTTTGTATAATGTGTGTGAAAAGTCTATTTTGTACAATGTGTGTGAAAAGTCTATTTTGTACAATGTGTGTGAAAAGTCTTTTTTGTACAATGTGTGTGGAAAGTCTATTTTGTACAATTTATGTGGAAAGTCTTATTTGTACAATGTGTGTGGAGAGTCTATTTTGTACAATGTGTGTGGAAAGTGTATTTCGTTCAATGTTTGTGGACACTCTATTTTGTACAATGTGTTAAAAATCTATTTTGTACAAGGTGTATGAAAAGTCTATTTTGTACAATTTGTGTGGAAAGTCTTATTTGTACAATATGTGTGGAGAGTCTATTTTGTACAATGTGTGTGGAAAGTGTATTTCGTACAATGTGTGTGGAAACTCTATTTTGTACAATGTGTTAAATATCTATTTTGTACAAGGTGTATGAAAAGTCTATTTTGTACAATGTGAGTTAAAGTCTATTTTGTAAAATGTGTGCGAAAATTCTATTTTTTACAATGTGTATGAAAAGTCTATTTTGTACAATGTCTGTGGAAAGTCTATTTTGTACAATGTGCGTGGAGGTGTGAAAGGCACGCAATAAAACAGCTTATTAACATCTGCTTATGCAGCTCACAGGTGAAAACATCCCTTGTGTCTTCTGTTCTTTTTATCAAAGTTTATCTTTTAACTTTATTTGTCTTTCGAAGTTTGCAACGGCCTCTTGATTCCTACATTATTCTAAGGTCACTTTCCTCCCAGCTTCCAAACGCGCAGACGATATCTTCCGTGCTAACTTGTCCAACTGCTCCGCTGATCAAAAAATATTTTTTTTAATCTAAGCATAAAAAGCATGAATGAACAACTAAATAAATCTATT
Source organism: Euprymna scolopes (assembly GCF_053919585.1). Lineage (NCBI taxonomy): Eukaryota > Metazoa > Mollusca > Cephalopoda > Sepiida > Sepiolidae > Euprymna > Euprymna scolopes. Next base: position 68,365,395 of record NC_136518.1, read on the forward strand.
ATAATAACAAAAATATTGCCAAATATAATTGTAAATAATTAAAAAGCTAAAAAAAAAATAGGCTTATAGGTGAAAATCTCTAGCAAGACGACCTAAAATAAAACAGAATAGCTTTCTAAAACATACAATAATTTAGGGGCGAATTACAGATCAAGTAAACATCTCTCGGATAAACGCGCGACCATTGGCCCCAGAAAACATGTGCAGTAAAAAGCATTCGCAGACGAACAAATTCACAACATAATGACCACAGAAAAACATGGAAATATCGATTCAATAGTTTGAGGAATACTCACGAGAATGAAAATCGGAACATTCTGTATGGATTGTTTGACATGTATATTCGAAACCTTTATATATATATATATATATATATATATATATATATATATATATATATATATATATATAGAGAGAGAGAGAGAGAGAGAGAGAGCGAGAGAGAGACAGAGACAGAGAGAGAGAGAGTTAGGTATAGATATAGATATCTAAATATATACATATATATATGCATACACACACACATACACACACATATATATATATATATTATTTTCAAAAAATCAAGAAAACAGAGATTGGATTGATAGCAACAAGTGGTGTATTTTCATTGTTCGTTACAAATGTTTCGCGACCATTCGGACAATTTCAAACGTTACATCGTTTGAAAATCTTTACAAGAACGGCCTCTCATGATTCGTAGGGAAACACTTTTTTAATGAACAATATGGAATCCATTTCCCCTTTAAGGAAAACTGTGCGATAAAAGATTTACCTATATTTCTTCCTTTAGAGGTTATTCCGTTTTCTTTTTGTAAAGGATTTTTTTATATCTTACCGAATTCTCAATTATATAAACATAATAAGATTCGGAATATTATACATACACACATACATACTATACACTTATATGCCCATACATACTATGTATATACTATATAATATCTGTAATATATATGATATATATATATATGATATATATATATGTGTGTGTGTGTGTGTGTGTGTGTGTGTGTGTGTGTGTGTGTGTGTGTGTGTGTGTGTGTGTGTGTGTGTGTGGTATGATGCATGAAGAGAGAGATGTACACTGATTTCTTATTTTTATTTTACATTACAGATTCCAGAGATATATTTATAATATAACAAGAAATAAACGAGGGAATAAAAAAAATGCGATGGAATAAAATATGATAGAGCTTATTAATAAATTAGACGTGTAATGAAGTTGCCACTAGAGAAGGAAAAAAGCAATCGTAAGCGATGAGAGTAAAATATTACTTAGGATAAAAGCGAAAACTTTGGCTAATAAACATCTCCGATGTTTAAAGAATGGCCATATCCCCCTGCTCCGACAGCTTGACCATATGGGGCTGTGCTTCTCCCTTTTCATTCAGTCACCATTCTTACATATCTTTCTCCATCCTGCTTGCATTCAAAGTATAAACCCAACTTTCTTTCAATACGTTTGCAATATCCGACCATATTTTATAAAAACGAATATAATCTTGACTCATTTCAATATCGCTTTTGTTTGATTGTTTGTTTGTTTGTTTGTTTGGTGGACTGGTCGACTTGAGTTTGGATCCACTATCGGAAATATGTAACCTAAAATGTTTGTATAATAAACACACACTCTATAATTTTTTTAATTATTGAACCTGACCGACAAGATAAAGATTAGGGTTAGATTTAGGGATAGGATTGGAATTAGTTTAGTTGTATTTACACCTAATTAGTTTAAATTAAGTATGGTTATGATAAAAATAGATTAGATTTTTTTACTTTTCTAAAATGAGATTGTGATGCAATCATTTGGCTTAGATATTTATTCTGACAAAATTCAATATTTCTTTCTGGAGACTCACGGGCCTGTCCCAACTCTATGAAATTAATGATCGCTTTACTCACTTTTCGGGACTTGTTGAATTTTACGCTATATTCAATTCGCTATTGGCAATTATTGCTGCTGCAATCTTATTGGCTAATTATTTTTGGCATCTTCCGGTTTCACGATGGATCGTAAAGAGTAGATAGATGCTACTTAATTAAATATCTAAAATTCGTCTTATTTTGATCAAACCGCATGCCATTATTTAGATCCATGGTTCATTTTCGATCGCTTGATAAACTTAGGGTTCCATCCCATTGATCATGCTTTCCCATGACCCAATATTCAAAATGGCGTCATTTTATGATAGTAATGACTGGATAGATGACTAATAATTGATTATTGGTCTATCACTAATTTAACCTTGCCAGAGACAGAATCATGTCCATAAAGCAATCGAATTTAGTTGGAGCTATTTGAGTGTGTTCATACTAAATATAATACCCGTCCCAGGACGGATAAGAGTACAAAGAACGGAGCATGTTTATGTTGTACTACAAAGATTTACATGAAAATTATAATACTACTAAACGTTATGTCTAGAATATTAATTCAAATCGTTACTAAATTTTATTGCATTTTATTAATTCCAGAAAATAAAGAAATGCTCTTTATGCATGAGAGATCTTTACATATTGGCTAAGACAACAGCATATTCCTTTCATTGTGTTGATTCTCGAGTGTGTATCCGTTGATATCTTATATGCTTTTATATAGAGTGATGTGGTTCTCGGTTGATTAACTGTGTCTAAATGTGTCTGATATATACTTGAGTGTCAAAACAATGGAAGAATATGCTGTCTTCATAGCTGTATTCAGCACTAGGAATCTTGCTTAATCGATTTTTAATGACAATTTATCAAATTCTTGCATCTTTAAAATATTCTTAAGTTTATTTGATCTCCCCCCCCATACAATTCTAAGTAAGTTTTAAATGCTCATGATAGGTTAAAACTTGGGGAATGTTTATTAACTGATGTTTTGATGGAGGAAGATTGAGACGTCCGAGGATGGGATACTGCTGCCATATCTGGGCAGGAGCTGCTAAAAACAGCCTAGCCTGCCTTGACAGAGTATAGACTTTGTGGCTCAGTGGGAGATGCCCTTTTCTCTATCCTGCAATCTCTCTCCCACAGAAGAGACCTTGCGAGCCTATCCTTGTTTTATCGTTATTTTCATGGCAGGTGCTCGTCTGAACTCCAATCTTTGTTCCCCCCTCGCCAATCTTTCACGAAAACCACCCGTCTAGCTGAATCCACTGTGAAATATTTCCCCCACTCTTTATATGTGCCTAAATGAAAACGTGGATTCCATGAACAAAGCGTCTTTCTTAGAACTGCACGCCTGTGGAACTCTGTTCCGTTTGCCTGCTTCCCACCTGACTACAACTTGGATGTCTTCCAGTCCAACGTAAACAAATTCCTAATGAACCGCCCCTTAAGTAAACACTTCATCAAATCTCCACACTAACGTACTGTACTTGCAATAACCCTTATACCTGAGTGGCTTCCGGGCCTTGATATGTGGTGACCACCGTGTAAAAAAAAAAGAATACTAGCAGAGATATTTAACTAAAACAATAAACGACATGTTTTCGTTAAGTCTACTTTAATTTAAAGCATAGTTTGTTATCATGCATGGTAGGTTGTGAATTGAATAGTCCTACTAATGTTGTACTGCATATTATACGTTCGAACAATCACAATCCAGTTGTTGATTGGTGCTTTTGTTTTATAACATAAACCACTTTACGAAGGCCAGAGGAATAGTTGGTCGAAACATCGTGAAAAAACATCTAAGAAAGATCAAGATAATAGTCCGCAATAAATAAATTAACATAAACCCTTTTTTGGATGATAATCCATAGTTAAAGTCAGGTCAAGGCTGATTGATCATAAACTCTTTTGATGCCTCATTTTGGTAAAGGATTTTATTCTTCACATTCTTACAGCATTTACCATATTTATTAATACTGTAATGTCCTGCATAGTAATTTGTTTGCAAAATATTCACTATCATCATCATTACCTACAGGGAGGTAACAGTGTCTAAATGGTTAATGACAATGACGACAATGACGACGATACTTCCGTTCAGTCTTGAAAGACAAAGCATACCCCCTGTAAGCGCAGTTGCGCATGTAATTGTGTAGCAGAGATTGCGCAATTACCAACCACACATCCCCTGAATCGACACAGTTTGAGTCCAGTGGCAAGGACAAGTTCAGGACGACTGGAAACAACGCAGAGATAAGCAGAGAGCACATACAGCACCTGTAAGTCCCAAATGGTCACTCATTTAGTACTGACCAGGTTCAACGTTGTTTAACTTCGGCTATCCAACGGGAAACGGTGTGTCAACATGATCATGCCGTACTAAATGGTTAATGGCAACCTGGGTGTATCATATTTTAATACAGTTCCTGTAAGTATTTAATGTCTACCTATAAAGAATTCTAACTAGAATGATATCAGGGAAACCAATGCCAACAATAATCCTGAAATGACAAGCCTAAAATAATCATGGAATAAACGATGCTCAATAATTTAAAATCCACTGCCTTTTTAAACTCATTTTTTAATGATTCAAATATTAAAACCGGATCTGGACGGGTGACCCAGCAGATAATTCATACAGTATTAATGTTTTCCTCGAATTCTTTTATGGATACGCATAAGCCTTACAATAAGAAGCTCGGTCTATTAATGCATCATCGTAAAGTTTGGTCTATTCATTTTATTTTATTTGGTCTATTCTATGCATCACCGTAAAGTTTGAAATAGTTAATCTCTAGAGGCAAACTCTTTTTCGAGATGAAATAGTCTCAGCACACCAGATTTCTGACATTTTTAACATATTTAGGTAAGCAAATCTAAAAGTGACACAATAATCTTCCAAATAACATCCTTAGATCATTCGTAGCCATTTATGCTGACGACACTGCAATCTATGGTAGCACATCAAAGACAGTAAAAGTTCTCTCATACTATATCCTCTGATCTTGAGCATGTGGTACAATGGGCATAGAGGTGGCTGGTTACTTTTAATGCATTTAAAACCAAGCTTCTATCTCTACACCATCGACACTCTGATGCCAATCTGCCATCGGTTGAGACAAATGGCTCCCGTCTTGGGAAGGCTTCATGTTTTGACAAGCTTCTGGGGTTGACCTTTACTCCTAACCTGAAATTGAAACACGTATATCAAATGCATTGCAAAGGTCGCTGGGAAAATGGTGGGATCGTTCTACTGCTCCAGGTGATATCTGACTCCTGGTGCAATTCTCTACCTACATAAAAGTCAGGTACGGCTAACGATGGAATAACGTTGCCAAATCTGGGCAGGAGCTGCCAGAAGCGGCTTATCCTGCCTCAACAGAGTTCAAAATAGGCATCGTAGCTTCGTGGGGGATGCCTTTTCCCCTTCTCTGCAACTTCTTTCTCACAGAAGAGACTTTGCGAACCTATCTCTGCTTTATCGCTATTTTCATGTCAAGTGCTCAGCTGAGCTTAAATCTATACCCCCCCACTCGACAAACTTCCACGGAAAAAACTTGTCTAACCCAAAACCACTATCAATAATTTCCCACACTCCTTATCTATGCCCAAACCTAAATGTAGATTTCGTAAAAAATCTTATTTCTTATAACTGCACGCCTGTGGAACTCTCTTCCAATTGCTTGCTTTCGAACTCACTACAATCTGATTGTCTTCAAGTCCAACATAAACAAGTTCTTGATGAACCCTCCTCCAAGTAATCCAATTAACAAAATTCCCACTACTTATCTTTACTACGCTATAATCACATTGACTAATGCATGCCTATTAAGACTTATCCTCGAGTGGCCTCCGGGCCTTGATCAGTGGTGATTCCTATGTTAAAAGAATGTATAGATTAAAAACGTACCGTCATATAGCACATTCTAATAAAATAACGCATATATTTTGCTACGTGTTAAGGATTATTGCTCTACTGATAGAGAGAAAGGGGATTCAGTGCCAGTTGTTGTGATTTGAGGAGTATTTGTCGCGAGTGTTTTAAAAGAGTTACTATAGATTAGAGCTCAGTCTAGCAGTTACTATTAAAATAATGATAGAGCAGAGATACCAACAGCGCTCTTCTGCGAAGAAAGAGTAGGAAAGGGGGCGAAAAAGACATTGCTCATTGTGAAGATGATTTTGCACCCTTTTCAAAATCGAAAAGTATGCTCTTAGCAACTCCTTTCCAAGTGTATCAATATCACTTCATCTTAGGATGCATTTTGCCATTGTATTAGAAGAGAATCGCATTATAAGCGAGGTACTTTCTGCAACGATATAATAATCTAACCGTAGATTCCATGAACAAGGCCTCTTTCTTAGAAGTGCACGCCTGTGGAACTCTCTTCCGTCTGCTTGTTTCCCACCTGACTACAACTTCGATGTCTTCAAGTCCAACATAAATAAATGCCTGATAAACCGCCCCCTTAAGTAAGACATTTTATCAAATCTCCAATACTAACGATTACTACGATATTATCCCATTGATACGTAATAACCCTTATCCTCGAATGGCTTACGGGGCTTCATAAGTGGTGACAAAAAATATTCTAGTGGCTTCCGCAACATACCTGATACAAAACTATCATTACAAGCCGGGACTGAAGGTTAGTCGCAGAAGTTTGTCACAGCAGGATGCCTCCAAAAAAAAAAAAGTTTATTTTAATTGAAGTGTTTATTCTAATTGAAACGTTTATTTTAATTGAAGTGTTTATTCTAATTGAAGTGTTTATTTTAATTGAAGTGTTTATTCTAATTGAAACGTTTATTTTAATTGAAGTGTTTATTCTAATTGAACCGTTTATTTTAATTGAAGTGTTTATTCTAATTGAAACGTTTATTTTAATTGAAGTGTGTATTCTAATTGAAACGTTTATTTTAATTGAAGTGTTTATTCTAATTGAAACGTTTATTTTAATTGAAGCGTTTATTTTTATTAAAGTGTTTATTTCAATTGAAGTGTTTATTTTAATTGAACAGTTTATTTTAATTGAAGTTTTTGTTTTAATTGAAGCATTTATTTTATTAATGTGTTTATTTTAATTGGAAAGTTTATTTTAATTTAAATGTTTATTTTCATTAAAGTCTTTATTTTAATTGAAGTGTTTATTTAAATTAAAGTGTTTATTTTAATTGAAGTGTTTATTTTAATGTAAGCGTTTATTTTAATTGAAGTAAAGTGGGGAATACAACGCAGGCGGATAAATGATATGTAAGGCAATGAAAGCATTGGAGGTCACCAGCCATTTTTTTTTTAATTGTATCACGTTCTTGAGATTGGAGGAAAGTGAACCAGAAAGATCTTGACTTCGCCGGCCATAGATTGCCATATAATAATAGACCCGTCTGCATAAATTTCGACAAATGATCGTAGAATATGATTTGATAGCTCGTTGATAGAGATCAGGAAGACAGTTTGGCTCACCAGCATTAATACTGTGAACTTTTCTTTTCTGCATATCAACGCCTATTTAAATAAACCTATCAGAGAGGAATAATTCGTTAATCAAGTAGACATACTTTTAATCTCTATAGTTATATAAATGTAACTTTGCGTGTGTGAGAGTTCATTATAGACTCCGAAACGGTTGAACAGATTTTCTTTAAAATTAACAGAATTTAGTGTATGAGTCTGGGAGTGATCTTAGTTAAGTTTTGTCTCAGAATAACCCCCCGGTAATTACTGATAATCGATAATCGATACCGTTATTTTAATTTATCTATCATCGGTAAAACAATTTTTCCCATGTCATCGCTTAGCAACAATAATAAAACGACGTGTCATGAAAATTTTACTGTGGGTAACTTGATAGCTTTTTGTTTTTTAAGTTGTTTTTTTTTTTTTTGCATTACGTGGCGTGTAGATACAAACTCCGCACGTAAATTTCTTAATTGTTTTTCATTAACTGCAAAAAATTTGAAAATGTACGTGTTTTTTTTTTTTGTTTTTTTTTTTTTGCTTGTTTTTATTTTCATGACGTGGTCTGTAGGTTCAAACCCCGCACGTAATTTTTTTAATGTTTTTTTTTTTTGATTAACTGGAAAGAAGTTTATATACAATTATTTTATTAAAAAAAAAAAAAAAAACCGTAAGATTTCTAGAGTGCAATGTAGAATAATATGTATTTTGGCCGAAATCCCTTCATGGAACTATGTGAAGCTCCCTCCTGGGCGATTTTACGGATTTCGATGACAATAAAAATATAAGAGTGTGAAATATTCGTTGATCATCATTTAATCCTGGGCAACGTCGGGTATCCATGCTAGTGTTAACTATTTACTTTATGTGATCTTTGGAATAAATGTAATTATGTTTGCCATGATAGAGATTATGTTTACTGTCAGGTTTGGAATTATAAAGCCTAGAAACCATATCGCGTCACCAATAGTCACCGAACTGTTAATATATCGTTTTCTTTTCTTCACGAAATAAATTTGAGACAAAGAATTATGCAATTTAATGCTAACAATTTCCCTCGGGTAAAATGCAATGGACACTGGCGTAAAGCAGATATACAGTCTGTTTTGAACTTACACTCAAACTTTGTATGCAAAGGTGGCCCAAAAAGAAAATTTCATAATTTCCGAGAAATGCATTTAATACCGCTGCGTCAACTTTGTTGCTCGTTTCCTATTTAGGTTAAAGCTCTCGGGATAGCTTTCTTTTTTTTTACATAGGCATCAAACCTTATCAAGGCCGAAAGGCAACTCGAGGATAAGGATTAAGTAGTGTACAGTAGTCAATTGTACAATACAGTAATCGTTTGTAATGGACACTCGGTAAATTTGTTAACTTAAGTGGAACAGCTCATCAAGAACTTGTTTACATTGGACTTGAAGACAACCATATTGTAGTCATCTGGAAAGCAGGCAAAGGGACGGCAGTTCCACGGGCGTGCAGTTCTAAGAAAGAAACTTTGTTTATGGAATCTTCGTTTAGGTTTAGGAATAGATAAAGAGTGGGGGAAATTATTGATAGTGTTTTCAGCTGGATGAGTGTTTCTCGTGAAAGTATTGTGAGGGGGGCATAGATTAGAACACTTGCCATGAAAATAAAGATAAAGCAGAGAAAAACTCGCAAAATATCTTCTATGAGAAAGAGGTTGCAGGGAAGAGAAAAGGGCATCCCCTACGAGGCTACGAGCTTAGATCCTGTTAATCATAGAGATTAACTACTTGACCAATATTGTATACAATAAAGTCAGACATATTATGCCATTGGCGATTTCATCTTGACCGGGAATATTTACTCGTCAAGGGAAAAATTATGGGCGGAATTTTAACTTCTTTTTTTCTTAACGTTATGTGTGAATGTAATTTTTTTTGATGAGAGTAAATTTCCCATCTATATTTATAACTACAAAATGATTTTGATGAGAGTAAATTGCCAATCTATATTTATAACTATAAAATCCATTTATCTAAAAAATAAATGGATTTTGTAGTTATAAATGTACTCGTGGAATAATTTCGGAAATACTTTGTCATTCTTCTACAGGGCTCTAGTCTCACAAGTTACGGAACGATTAAAGGTAGAAAGTCTACTTCGTGACGACTTCTCGTTTTGAAATCAACAATTGACAAGATGTGTTTATAAAAAAGGATAAAATAAATGTACTGTACTTCATAATTTTATGCTGTTTAGATTTGAACAGATTTTTTTAATTCACTATTCTGTACACATTAAACTAAGAGAATTAGCTACATTTCTTTTTTCACTAACCAAGATTATGCTGCAAGGTGTTAAAAGCACATGTAATCACCTAAAATATTAGACCGTTCTTCATGTGAAGTTTGATTTAATCTATAAATATAAAAGCGAAAATGTATGTATGTATGTGTGTTCGCTTTTTCTGTGTGCCTACAAAAGGCTTCTTTCAGAGAAGCGGTCGCTCGCTTCACAACCTTTTAAAACTTTTTTTATCACATATAAATCGTAATATCTCGCCTGTCTATTTAATTTGCTCGATTTCGAGAAGATACATATTCAATATTTGTCGCTCGGCGCATGTGGGTTAGTCTTTTTCCTATAACATCTTGATGGAGAGGGGGGCGTTCAGCAGTAAATGAAACCCCGCAGTCAAACTTGACCTCATTATCTCATTAAAACGAGCACCTGCTAAATCCAAGTAATTAAATAAATTCAAACGTGTTTCCGTAAGCATGTCGCGGTGGGGCAAAGGTTAATGTCGAACTTTTTTTTTCACAACTTTGCCTCAACGGTTCGGGTTCGATCCTCATACTTACTTTTTTTTAACCCCTACACACCTCCAAACAACCGGGCAACGCCCGGTACTCCTCGCTAGTTATTTATAATCAAACAATTAAAATTATACAAACATTTGTCTAAAGTTTACGATTCTTAACATTTTGCTCTTATGTTAATAATAAAATAATATAAAAACATATGTTGTCACTATAAAAACATCCGCGCTACGAAACTGCTAGCTGTTTAACACCGGGAACATCAGCAAATTGAGGTTTTCACATAACTGTATTATTCTCCCACTATTTCGAAATTATGGATTAGCCACTGCAAAGTCCTGACTTAAATCCAATAGAAAATATTTGGAAGACCTTCGGAGTGAAAGTTATGGAAAGAAATCTTGCAAACACGTAGGATTTGTGGGTGAAGCTTCAAGAGGAATGCTCTAAAATTAGTATCGAGGATTGTCAGGAACTGATTCTTTCTTGTAGTCGAAGATATGAAGCTGTAATTGAGTGCAATGGCTCGTTTACTAAATATTGATTTGACATTAATTTTTATTGTTATTTTTTTTTTTTTTTTTTTTGCTTTTTACATTGTTTTTCTCAATTTTGTTCCTTTACGTTTGGACGTTCCTATTTTGACAATAAATAAACAATTGTTAGAATACTTTTTCTATCCGTTGCAAATGATTCAAATTTTAATATGTTATTATGGATGATAACGACTACCAGTTGTCAAAATGTCAGCTTTTCACAATGGATATTTCTAACAAATATTAGGTTTTAAAATGCTGTCTCTTAGTTTTGAACGCTACTGTATTAGGGTGGCTACTGTAAACGACGTTTTACTAATCAGGTACGCGTATGTAACCTGGCCGTTTAGTATAAAAAAAACATATAGTTATTTTAAAATGTCTAACTTTATTTTCTTCTGTTGTAAAAGTGTAGACGACTCATTGTATCGTATTTCGCTTTCTATAAAGTCTGCTTTGTCTCATAAAAATAGATTTGCCCTTTCGGTTTATATCTGGTCAGCCACAGCCGTCCCTAAAACCACTCTACGTATTACGGTTCTAAGATGTACTAATCTTAATTTTAAGAGTCAACATGTCTTACCGTTGTACACTTTCCCGCGTTTTCAATGGAATTTTCATACACAGTTCTTAGTCATATTTGCCGTAAAAGATGTTTTCGGAGGGCGGAATCTCTTCGGAATACTATCCATTGTTTGCATTATATTCTTTTTGTATATCTCAGTAAGGTCTAAAGTTTATCGGCGTTGTACAAGAAAAGATACTATTTTTTACATTTTCGGCTCAAACAAAGCATATTGTTACTGGAATATACGCGGCCACAGTAGTAGAGACTATGTTGTTTTTAAAGCATGGGCCGGTACTTCGGCAGCAAGATATTCACATTCTATTTAAGGAAAAATTTCCAAAATATACATTTCATGAATATAAAAGCCAGATTAAAATGTACGGTATCTAGAAACCCTTACATTAGTATTAGATTTAGTAACTACTATGAAAGGCTATATATATATATATATATATAAATATATATATATATATATATATATATATATATATATATATATATATATATGAGAGGGAATATATATATATATATATATATATATGAGAGAAGGAATATATATATATATATATATATATATATATGAGAGAAGGAATATATATATATATATATATATATATATATATATATATATATATATATATAAGAGAAAATGGTTAATAAAACATGTTAAAAACACTTTGAAAAAGAGTTAAACCGGATTTAATCTGAAAAGGAAACAATTACTAAGTGGATAGTCCATAATCCGCGGATTTTCAAAGAAATACTTTCCTTCTCATCAGCGGGTAGGAATTAGCAAAATGCAGGATCGGATTTTGCATACAAAAGTATTTTATGAAACTGCAAGTAATTCAAAGAACTTACTTGATAACAAAAAGTGAATCAGAGGAAATATGGTAAAGAAAACTGTGATTTCATGTGAATTATATATATATATATATATATATATATATATATATATATGTATATATATATATATATCTATATATATATATATATATAATAAAGCTGAACGTCTCTCTGTGTGTCTGGTCACGAATAGGCTCCTATATGCTTGACTATTATAGAACACTGATCACATATAATGATAGAAGATGTATCGGGACAAAGGAATGGGTATGTTTGATCTGGTATAATGATGATTCATTAAAATTGTGGGGTCTGCGTACGCGCCTTGTTCACAAAGTATGGGAATAACAAAATTAAAAATTTAAAACAAACGTTTACAAGTGTTTTTGACATAGATGTGCATAATAATACTTTGATAAGTATGTTTTAACTTAAATAGGGATGGTATAATAAAATTGTGGGGTCTGTGTTCGCGCCTGGCCTCCATAGAATGGAAATATACACGAACTTTAATAAAGAGTTTTCATATCTATCTGACTAAGTATACTTTGATAATTATGTTTCAGTTTGAAGAACTATGGTATAATAAAATTATGGGGTATTCATTCGCGCCTGACCTCCATAGAATGGAAATATGTTAAGTTTAACAAGGTTTTATTTTTTTTTATTATAGATCCACAGAATATTGTGATTTATGTTTCTGTGTGAACATATATTGTATAACAAACTATGGGGTTTATCTATTTAATTTTTACTTTTATGGTATTTTTCTTTGGTTTTGATACCCCCAAATTGCAAGCTATCTCTTTACAACCCTTCCTTTTCATAACCTATCATACTTTCATAAATCAAAGTCCATTTTCTGTAGGCTGTTTTTGAACCCAGTCAACGACGGGTACTTTTGCTAGTACACACACACAAAGACACACACACACACACACACACACACACACATATATATATAAAATATATTTTAGTCATCGACATACAGACCTGTTTCGTTGTTTCACAACTCATCAGTGCCGCTAGACTAACACCTCTCCCAAGCCGAGGATCGAACCTAGAACCGTCGTGATGACAGTCGGCAGTCCTACCCATTGACTACGGAATCGGTGGCCGAAATTAACCTGTCCGAACGATTATTTAAATAAACATCCGTCCGCTACTCGTAGAGGGCTCAAACGTTTGTTTGTAAACAAATCGCGAGCTTCGCATTATTTCAGCTAAATTAAGTAGCGAGTAAGATAATTTACGAGAGTGCTCTACCAAAGAGGGGAGCTTTATAAAATATATTTTAGTCATCGACATACAGACCTGTTTCGTTGTTTCACAACTCATCAGTGCCGCTAGACTAACACCTCTCCCAAGCCGATGTATATATATATATATATATATATATATATATATATATATATATAGTATTTATAATATTCCGCATTTTATTATATTCATATAATAGAACATTTTATTATATTCATATAATAGAACATTCGGTAATCGTTCATATACCAATAAATTTTAAGTCAATATAAGGGGACTTAACTTTTAAGCTTACAAAAGTACCAGTTTTTATAATCGATTATTCATATATTATTTTCTAAAAATCAAGACAACAAAGATTGGATTGATAGCAACACGTAGTGTATTTCCAATGTTCGTTACAATTGTTTCCCGACTAATCGGACAATATCAAACCTTATATCGTTTTAAAATATTAAAAAGAACTCCTCTCTTCAGACGTCGAGAAAACACATGTTTTAATTACCAATATGAAATACATTTCCGTTTTAAGGAAAACTATACAATGAAAGATATATATATATATATCTATATATATATATATATATATATAAAAGTTTCGTGGTTAAATTTTAAATTCTGAGAAAAAATCCATATAGAGACATATATTCGATTTAAGAATTTATTGCTTGACAAACGAGAAGGTTTTTTTTTTAATTTTCTTAATCCATGAATTAAGTCTGATGATATAAGCCATTATTGAAAACCCATGAATAAAGGAAATTTACATAACCCTTCTATATATTCCTTTTGTCAAGCAATAAATTCTTAAATCGAATATATGTCTCCATATGTTGTTTTTTCAGAATTTGAAATTTAACCACGAAACTTATATATTGCTCTATTCTTAAATATTGAGCGCTTCCTTTTTGGCTAGAATCTCCTTGAAAGTATTACTTCAAGTAATATCTATCAGGATATTTCATCTGAATTCTATCAGTGTCTTATCTCGCTTATATATATATATATATATATATATATATATATATATATATATGTGTGTGTGTGTGTGTGTGTGTGTGTGTGTGTGTGCACGATAAGGTGCACCTATTTTTAAATATAAATTTGTATCGAAAGATGATTATCTTGCATTACTGTGCATATACATGCAAGTTGGTCTTTATTATAGATTGGAGAAGCATTTCTGCGACGTGATGTGATGGATACATCAACAACCTCTTTTGATTATGATTGATTCGTTAAGCAATAAATGTCGACTGGTAGAGCACTTAGGAGAGACGTCGAAAGTTCGATAATCAATCCGACATTTCCGTGCATGATACAAAAAAAAATCCCAAAATGAATAAAATCCCACTAACACTCTCAACTTTTATATCTATTCATGGATATTCATCAGCATCATATGAATCTGAATTTTCTATTTTGGGCATTGGTTTCCCCGATATATTTTAGCTTTCGGACTGATAAAATATTCGTGGTATCCCTAAAAGGAACACAGATCAAGGTTTTGGGAGGAGCGTGTTTATTGCTCGTTTTCTGAGACGATCCTACCAGGGTATTCTGACTCGGTTACTGAGACTTTTTTTCAGGCCAGAATGCTCATTTTCCCACTTTCCGACTTTGTGTTATGCCGCCTTGTGGTAGGGGATATGTGGATACCGAGACGTCGAAAAGTACGTAAGGGTCTCGCACGGAATACCAGTTTCGACTATAATACGCGTTATGTAATGCGACTTACCATATTATTACTCCAAGCTTTATAAGACTTGCTCTTTTTTTTTAAATGACACATATCTTTTCGACGGGAGAAATCACTATTATTTTTCTGAAATTATTATTATCAACTAGAAGGGTGCAGCTTTTCCCAGTTGTAAAATACGCTTAAATACGATATTTTAATTCGTCCAGATTTCGTATATATTATTATATTATAGAGTTATGATTTCAAAAGTTAAAAAAAGTATTTGGGTGCCATCAGCTAGAATCGAAACCGAAAGCAAAACTGTAACATTCAAAGCTAGTGACGTTACACTGTAGCAAAGTGACATGCATATAAACTGATAAAAATTAAAATGTACAAAATATATAACGATTTTTTTATGATGGCCTATCTTTAATCCCTTAAAACCCCTTTTTTAACCAGCTAAAGCCCATAAAATTACGGCCCATAAAACATCCAATCATTTGAAGCCCCTAGCGCCCATCTGCAACTTTTAGTTTCAGAAGAGATATTTTGAAAATATGGAGACAGACAAACAAAAATACGGACATATAGAATTTTATATATTAACTTAATGCTTGCAGTAGTTTGGTAAATTCTACACAATGTCTGCTTGGTAGACAATAGTCTTTCGTACGTGTTGGTTGGTTGCTTGTTTTTGTTTTACGGCATATCAACCCTTTTCGGGTTATTTAATGCCGAATCCAAAGATTTTAAAGAAATTTTTTTTAATAGAATATATTTGTTGTTTTCACGTCGGTTTCTATTTAACCCATAGTTGGGACCCTAACAGGTACTTCCACTCCGGGTCAGAGTGGACCTGGGAGCAATGGTAATTAAAGGGTGGCTCCACACTCCCCAAAGCCCACAAGCTGAGACCTCACCACTGTATATAGTTTAAGGTCATATCCAGGACCCCCATTGAGGGACTTTTACCCTCTGCAGGGGGAGACAGTCGGCGTATTCTAATGCCCCACCGACAGGGTCATCTTTCGTACGTGTGTTCGCATAGATGATATATGATGTCTCAAAAATATGCACGCGTGTGTTTTAGTATTGACATTGCTTTATGGTCGATTACATTAGTTAATAATAGAAAACAAAAAATAAATCAGCTTTTCTTAGTTTTCTTTGCATTGACATTGAGATTCATTTGCGAGAAGATATTACGGATTCAATCAAAAATATGGGTAACTATCTCGCATTTCTCGGTTTGCTATTCGTGTTTTCTCACTATTTTCAAACTTTACATAATATACGAGATCACATACATTTTTTAAAGTATAATTATCCACAGACATAGGTTTCGTCGTTATAGAAGTCACGAGCGTGGCTATTCCCTTGCGAAATTCATAGAAAAACTTTATAGTTTTATTTGAAGTATTTCCTTTTGAATGATACCAACACGAAACCATCCAACTTACACTTTAAATCCACTTTTAAATCTATTAGTGAATATTTATTATCTTATAAATCTGGATATTCTATTGTTGGCATTGGTTTCCCCGATACATGTTAGTCAGAATTATCTCTAGAAAGAAATCGGGGATTACAGAAGGAACCACATGAAGATTGCTAACATCTTAAGTGAAAGTGATTCTTTGTGTAACGAACTGGATTCGAACCTTGGACAACTAGGTTGTTAATCACTTTATTACCGTCCCCTCCCTTTATGAGTATTAAAATCAAGACACTGCTACTAAACGTTTTGTCTAGCATTCTAATTTGGATCAATACATAATACATAATTTAGATGCTAGAAAATGACTAATCAGATGCGTAAGCTTAAGATTTCCAAATCCAAGCGAGATTCTATGAAATGTTGCTTAATTGGTTTCAAATCAAAGAATATTTCAAATATGTATAATTTTAAATGAACGAATGCTTTGAAATCCCTTTAAGTTCTTCAAAAATACACCCAACGAAACTCATATATACGAGGATAGTTCTCCTTGCTGCTTCTGGTGCTACGAGACTGGATACGGTAAAAATACACTGGGGAGCCACCCGAAGACGGCCAAGGTGCACTGGTTGTTCAAGCTGCAAAGGGTGTTTATTCTGACAGCCGTTCTTAACATGGGGAAGTTGGAGGTGTTTATTCCGAAAAGCATTTTCTTATTTTTAACCTCCCCGAAACCAACTCCTTAAAGATAAGTCTTCGGATGATCTCCTAGTGTATTTAAACCTACAAAGTACCAGTCAAATATTCGTTCTTAACAATCAGCTTGACAAGTGAGTGGGTGGGGTCAGAAACTGCCCCTGAACTGTGTGACTTAGGTACATCGCCGGTGTATTACCTAGGAGGTCCATCTTACCAGATCTTTCCACCCGGCTTTTAGATGGGACAAGTTTATCGCTTGTCGCCTGAAGCGCCGCCTACCGAAGAAGGCCGATAGGAATGGCTTGGAAAGATTGCCCCTCCATTTTCTGACCTTGTGTCACATAATACTGAGTTGAACAGCATGTAAACAATTACTCCAACGAACTTCAAACATTCCGTAATTGATGTCGAATACGTATGGTTAAAATTGCAGGGAAATATGAATTTTTTACGTATTTTCTGCACGCTTTGCAGTGAACCAAATCAAAATAAATATAGACCACATTACCCACCGCTACGCCTAGCGATTCTCTTCGCCAATGCATGAGGATCGGTTATTGAATTTACGAGCGAATCCATTTAAAAAATATATATATACTCTTAAATATGGCAACTTCTATCGAGAGATAGAATGAGATGTTGCCCTTCACCTATAAACTTTATAGCTTTCTAAACAAAGCTATATGTAAATATTCGTTTTGGAAGAGCTTAAGGCCAATTACGGATACGTGTTCTCAAAAATTAAATATTTACTCTTGTTTTAATTCATCGAGTTTTATGCTTAGCTCTGGTCGATATTTTTTTGTATAAAGAAAATCTGGGAAGTTTCATCTCTTCTACTTACATCCGAGTAACGTAGTAAGAACGAGCAAAACTTTATTTTAACAATAACTCAATCATAAAACTAAAGAATGGTTTAGCAAGAACTTTGATTGGACTACTGTTCCTATCTTGTGTAATTTTCACAACGTTTCGGCCGATGTAACCCCCGACCTTCTTCAGATGTATCTTGTCGAACTCGGGATTGTTTCTGTCGAACTCGGGAATTCGAGAATTTGGACGGAATTTCGAACAAGAACACGCTACATACGTGAAGTAAATTTACTTTTTTTTATTTCACGGGGGTAGCGTGGTTTTGTTCCGTCAGCCATGACTGAATAAAGGTCCTTAGTAATTCGCAAATATACACTGAATATTAAACCTTCAACCTTCAGGGGAATACCACTGTTACAATTAATCTTTCCAGTATTCTTACGACTGCGCCAGGCAATTTAAGTACGAATTTTACATCGACCGAAACGTTGTGAAAATCACGCTCAAGATGAGAACAGTATTCCTCCGAATAATAATATGAATAACAAAATCCTCATCTTAAAAATTCAGAAACGTCAAGTAATTTAAGTTTTAATATATACTATAGACGCCTCATTGTTACTACACAGTGCTTTTTACATGAATTTTTCTTTAAACAATAAAGTCTGTAATTTCGGTCAAAACAAGCAATTATAATTAGAAAAAAAAAACAATTATCCGTGGAAGCTACACATGTTAAATCCATAAAATAATGTGATCTTTATTTAAAAAGTTAACGATTTAATAATTTTTATAGCAATAACTATTTTGTCATCTTTCCAAATAAATACTGCCGGAACTAATTTATAGTGTAACATTATAATTTAGGTTCATAAAAACATGTAGCAATCTCTATTAGTTTATATATATATATATATATATATATATATATATATATATATATATAAATTTAGAGGGGGTTAGAACAGTAGCCTAAAGAGCAGAGTGTATTTTAATGTGATAGTAAAATTACTAATTTAATTAAGATACAAGAAAAGAACAGTGTTCATTGTAATTCAACTCGATAGGTAAATATCCTAGAGCTACTTTAATATTTAGTAATGTGATTGATAATGTAAAATTCAAATTAGAATTAAAAATTAAAAATCTGTTTCATAAGAAGGAACAACAACAAAGTCAATAATTTGTACGATGTTTTCGTTTTTATTTTCATTTTTTCAAGATACATCTGCCTTACTTAAAAATTGCTAGGTTTATGTATGGTGTCTTTTACATATAAAAAAAACACCCAATACTTTTGCTGATAAGAAGATTTTGTTTTAAAAAATATGTGTCAAAATTATTGTCCGTTGCTTAATGTCTATCACAATAAAAACATCTTTTCCGAAACGATCGTACAAATTATTGACTTTGTTGTTATTCCTTCTTATGAAACAGATTTTTAATTTTTAATTCTATTTTGAATTTTTAAATTATCAATCATATTACTAAATATTAATATATAAATATATATATATATATATATATATATATATATATATATATATATAATTTATGAACTGATGGGCTTCACACAGACGAATACAAAATCTTCACTACCGAAAGTACAATTTATAAATAGTATAGTTTCGGCTGTAAAGAGACATACTAAGTCTATTAGTAATAGAAGTACAATTAATGCAAAAATATAGCTTCGGCTTCGGACAGACACACTTCCCTTGGTAGTAGAAGTACAATGGTTTATAATGTAATAATTTTGTTTGGAATTCGGAAAGATATCAAATCTGTATTAAGAAATTAGGCGCATAAATTATGTTTTTGATGCCTACATGTAAACACAAATTAACGATTTATTCATTTGCGGACTGGTTTCCTCGTATTAATAGTTGTTGTTTCGCAATCTTTTGACCAATTACTCCCCTGACGTTCGTCAGGTTGTTAACCGCGATTAGATAGGAATGCTAATACTCATGGATATCCTTACTAATTACTGCCTTCGATAGTTGTCTCACCACGTGTTGGCGACATAATTCTCTGGCCTGATTTGGGTAGCACTGGAACTGCTATCTTCAGGCATTGCTCATCTGGAATCGTAGAGATTCAAGGCCTTTCTACACGGCGCCACGACTTCGTTTACCACCTTACGAATGCCGAAAAATCGTGAATCAACAACTATCAAGATGAGGATAACAGTCCGCAAATAAATATAAAAATTACTGAGTTCCAGTAATAAAATAAAAATAAATTAATTTTAAACATATATTAATTAATAAGAAGAATAATTGTTATTATTAGTTAGCTATTTATTAAAATTCTGCCGGGCAACGCCCAGAAATAGAACCTGCTAGTAGGGGAAGATTTTAGTTTAGACTTTAAACTGACAGTTATCAAATCTGTACTAGTAATAATCATTTCTTATGGCTCACTCTCATCGTTTTCGTTCTCTTCTCCATCATTTACGTATTCTCCAATCACTACTGCTGCCACTAATACTGTTTTCCGAGTAGTGCCTTACCCCTACTTCCTCTTGTGAATCTTTTCCTTGTATCTTCTTCTATAATGTGGATTACTAACACTACTCCCCTCTTTGCTCTATTATCCACTTGCTTTCGTTTCTCCTTCAGATTATACTTCTCTTCCTCTTTCCCCATACCTTATACATCCGCATCTTACTCTTCCCTCCGTACCGATTCGCACGCAGCTTCTCCATCCTATTCTCCTCCAACCGCATCGCTACTGTTTTCACAAGCGTCTTCCTTCTGTGTTACCACCATTCAGCAGCAGCAGCAGCAGCAGCAGCAGCAGCAGCAGCAGCACGTTACCCCCTTCCCTTGTTGACACGGCAGAAATCGATGTCACGCGCTATCGATCCGTACAACAGGTGTCCTGACTAATCGTATAAGCCGATCGACGTTTTCGTTTTAAAAAGACCCGGACGCCATTTTCAAAGGTATTACGCCTCCCACCCTCCAACACCGACACACTGAACAAGTAAGAATTAAAATTAAAATCACCGTATCCAGGCATAAGCATCTATATATATATATATATATATATATATATATATATATATATATATATATATATATATATATATAGAGAGAGAGAGAGAGAGAGAGAGAGAGAGAGAGAGAGAGTTTAACAAATAATAATCCATCTTTCTCCGATCAACATTTAACTGACACTATGATGATACGATTGTACACTCCATCAAAAATGATAGATAAAATAACGTTTGTACTAAATGTCTTCATTTGAAAGAAAATAAGAAATAAGTCGTGAACGGGCAAATTAAAAAAAAAAAAAAAAAAAAAACAAGACGTAAATTTTAGTATTAAAACTGGCGAAGAAAAAGCTTGTGTAAAAGCTTGACAAAAGATATACACTGATAGTACCTATTTACCATGCCTCCCCACGGGACGGAGTTAGACACCAGGATCGTTTTTTAACGTGGAGAAAAGGTACAAAAATAAAAATTGTCTCAGTCGTGAAGGATTTCTCCTCCACTGAAAGAGAACAAGAAATAGAAGTGCAGCATCTGAAGAACAGATACTACACTTTGAGGTATTTATTTGCTCCCCCACTGAGCAAATTAGGCACAAGGCCGATTTTTTAAGTGAGGAGTGAAGGGAAATGGGGACCAACTCCCCGGGGAGTAGGGGAGCTGGATAGTGACAATTGGTATGAAGGGTTGCCTCTACATTGACCAAGGTCTTTTGTGTGGGGTTGCCCCCACATATAGTCTTTGCTTGCAGTATCTGCCGGAACAGATGGTATTTATTTGCTCCCCCCCCCGAGCAAATTAGGCACAAGGCCGATTTTAATGTGAGGAGTTAAGGGGAAATGGGGACCAACTCCCCGGGGAGTAGGGGAGCTGGATAGTGACAATTGGTATGAAGGGTTGTCCTACATTGACCACGGTCTTATATGTGGGGTTTCCCCCACATATGGTCTTTGCTTGCAGTATCTGCCGGAATAGATACTACACTTTGAGATATTAAATCTTTTATTCATGTTAAAAAAATACAGTCAAAATCAACGATGAACAAAAAACTTAGGCACATGGCCACCTCAAAAGGGGGGATTTTTGGGGTCGTTGGTCATCCTTGTCACTCCAGAATTAAACAAAGTCAAACGTTTCTCCCAGCTAGTATCTTCTTTCACCATAATACCGCATTCATCCTTTCATATTGGGGGACGTCCTAGTAACTCCCAATTTTTAAAAGATTTTTTATTGACGTGTAAAAACAAAAATGATAACAATAAAATGGTACAATAATTCATTTGTGTCGTGGGCGGGGGAAGAAAAAACAAAAGGTGATTAGTAGGACCCTCCTAACCCCGTCTAGTTGATAGACTGCCCGTTCCACTAGGTTTGTAAAAGGAACCTCGCTTCTGCGGGTTCGTCTCTAAGTGGAGATGCCCTCTAGATGGGGGTGAATGGAGAAAAGAAAATTTTTGGGGTAAGGGATGGAGGTTAGTTTGTATTTCTTTTTCTCCAAGATGGGTAAAATTTAGAGGAAGGGGTGAAAACAAAAATTGCAGGTAAGAGGGGATGGGGATCTTGGAGGCTTCCTAATCGGGGAGGGATGGAACACACACTCAGCTAGCTGAGAGGCTACTTGTTTAATTTTACTTTACATAACTGCGCGTTCCACACCTAGGCGGGGAACACGTATTCAAATTTGGCTCCTCTTCGTACACACAGACTTGCCACATGTATCCATCTTCTGTCAAATGCCGCGCGATGCAGCCTTCTTCTATCACATCTGATCTTCACCCGTAGTTGGTGTTTAAAGAAAGCGATCAGATCTTGATCAGAAAAAGACAACACCCCCCGGCAACCTTGCAGACGCGACGTCCAAATCACCATTCTCGCCACGGCCAGGATCGTAACGTAGACCATTTGTCTTTCCCGGTCCCACGGCGGCCTCACGTTGTCCACAACATTGGATACAGTAATTGGGCGAGGATGCTCAGGATCGATGCGAGCCGTCACTCCGCTGACATACGACCAGTACTGGCGGAGTTCGCGGCAATCGAAGAAAGCGTGATCCGTAGTTTCTACGGCCGGTTTCCCACAACGGGGACAATCAGGCGACTCCAAAAACCCGGAACTGCATTGTATGTTGTTGAGTGGAAGTGCCTGGCCCGAAGGCCAAGGATTATACACTGATTATATCTATCCATCTATATACTTATAAAAGTGGAATTGTCTGTCCGCGTGCATGCGCGTGTATGTATATGTGTGTGTGTGTGTGTGTGTGTGTGTGTGTGTGTGTGTGTGTGTGTGTGTGTACATTTCCCTACAAAAAAACTGTCAATTTTCAGTCAACAGACTGAAGATTTGAACTAAGGGTTATTGAAATGTGGCAAATTCTTTTTAATCGGTTTTCGGTCAGAAATTTGGCTTTCAACGAATCTACGTTCAACGATTCGACCCTTGAAAACGCTACCAAACTCCTCCGCCAATTTTGGGTCTAAACACTTGAACTTTTAGATGAAGATTACGTGGACATGGATCAAGCGTTTTAAATTACTCAGCCAATTACTGGCCTAAACATTTGAAATCTTACATAAACGGTATTCATAGAAAAGACAAGCTTTTTTAATCGTTTTGGGTCTAACAAATTTGAGCTGCCAAAACATCAAAGTTGAAAGAGTTGACCGTTACAGATTCTACCAAACTCCTCCGCCAATTTTTGTCAAAACACTTGAAATTTTAGATGTCGGTAACGTATACAGGGGTACAAACTTTGTATTTTGATTTAAGATTAAAACAACAAATGTTAAGGGGTCAAAATTGGAGTCAAAGTTAACACAAATTACATCTGCAGTCTTTACGAAATTACCCAGACAATTGTATGTCTAATTATTTAAAATTAAAAGTGTGTGTGTGTGCGCGTGCGTGCGTGCGTGTGTGTATGAGGGGGAGTCAAATATATATTTTTCCACAAACTTCACAAACAAAGCGATGTCAAACAGTCAATGTGACCCATTCAAATTCAAATTCAGAAATTCCGACAGCTGAATGCCTCAAGCAATTTAACCTTGAATTAACGATGCTTGAATTTCTTTATGTCTGACTTTTACCTATCGTGATGTTGCCATCTTAGAAAAAGGAAGAAGCAAACTTAGGAAAGGAACATTTTCTCACTTATAGGTGTGTGGCTTATATTAGTAAAAGTTACGGCTGAAATATTTTACCGCATACTGAAGTGTATAAATATGCTTTTATAACTACATTTTTTATATCTATTTATCTAACTATGAATCTATCCATCTACCCATCTCTCTAGCTATGAATCTACCTATCTATCTATCTAGCTATGAATCGATCTATCGATCGATCTATCTACCCACTATATTAAATAAAAAGAACTCGGCGCGTGTGTGAGTTCGATCTCCTTGGAATCCGAAACGGCAGGGCCGATTTTTTTTTATCTCATAAATTTAC